>NW_023276420.1:0-7599 GCF_013357705.1 Chelonus insularis
GCTTCGACCATCAATCAGACGCTCGACCGAGTGCATGAAACCAAATGTCGAAGCCTGCCGTTCCTTACCTCTCGGACGGAGCAGGATTAACTATAGCACGACAGTACATCAGTAGTAAAACTAACCTGTCCTCACGAGGTCTAAACACAGGCACGTTCCCCCTGTTGGCGGGTGAACATCCCGACGACGCTTGGCGAAATTTTGCTTCGCATGATACGAGAGCCGACATCGAATGGATCAAAAAAGCGACGTCCGATAACCGCTTGGCCGCCACAAGCCAGGTATCCATCCCTGTGGGTAAACTTTTCTGACAACCTCTTGCTGAAAAACGCTCAAGCCAAAAGGATCGATAGGCCTGCTGTTCGCAGTTTCTCTCTATCGCGTACTGAACATCGAGATCAAGCCAGCCTTTTTGCTGTTGCTCTACTACGCGAGTTTGCTGTCCTCGCTGAGCGCGGGCCTAGAGCACCCTGCGTATTATTTGACAGATGTCCGTACCCGCGCCCCAGATACCAAACTACCCCGCCTGGCAGTGTCCCCGGAAACACGGATCACGCGGCGAGTATCACTGATATTTCAAACCGTGGTTCGGGTTAACACAGTCACTCTCACCCGTTTGGTTCCTCAGACCACCGTACTTTTTGGGATTTTTGGTCCACAAAGTACTGGTTCGGATAACCGAGATCAGTAACGCACCGATGCACAGTAGTGGTATCAACTTTGTCGATCTTCTATCGCTCTCACTTCTGCTCCACTCCTCCTGCTCTCTTCACAGTCGCCACGACTAGAGTCACGCTCACCAGGGGCTTCTCTCCCGCTAATGTGCCAAGGCCGTTCCCTGGGCAGTGGTTGCGCTAGAAAGTAGATAGGACAAGCGCGGGACAATCTCGTAATCATTCAGTCGCGTCACTACGTAGACTGACGATGCGATTTTAGCTATAATAGTATGTTCTGTTCCAAGCATGGTGATACATTCTATCATTACTAATGTAACGCTATTGCATACGTTACACATAGAAACCTTAATTGACATTATTTGACCTCTCGCGAATCACATTCTTTGCACCCGCGCCTATGCATACTGCATATTAGTATGAAGAATAATATAGATAAATGAATTTTTAATTTTTATGTCAGGAGGATGCTCTTCTATATATGAAAAATGAAAATAATATAAAATAGAATTAAAATTACTTAAATAACTAACTAATGTACAATAGTACTCATATGATAAATAATACTATAAACAAATATCGCAGTTACATATAATATCCATATGACTAGAAACAGGACTAAAGTTTAGACGCCGTAAACATACATCAATCATTAGAATACCACCAGTTAGTTAAATAAGAATAATGGCTTATTAGCTTGTGTATAAAGAATCAGAACAAAAGCAGCTTATTGTTCGATCACATAAAGTCAGGTACATATGTATAATATCAGTAAGCGACAACGACATGATCATCTACATCTACTATCTATCTGTGCGGCCAACAGGTTGTGATGGCAACGTTGTCATTGCATTAAATCTGACAAAGTTTAAATATGATCCACGCAACGCTCTAGTGGTCAAGCTCAGCAATTTACGTTTAGACAGCCCGAGACTCATTAGAAAGCTGGCAGACTGGCGTGCCCAAACACCTCTCCATGATATTGTTACTGAAGAAATTGCACCTGGCTGACAGGAACTCCAGTGAGCCCTGCAACAGACTGAACAACATCAGGGTTATCAGCGTACTTACATCTTTTAGCCAGATGCTTAGATTAAGATCACCATTTCCAGATACAACCTGAGCGTCTATCACTGCAGCCTTATTCGCCTTCCAAACCACCAGGTCGGGCTTACGCAATCCTACTGATGTAGGAATTCTGGATTCAGCCTTAGTCTCATAGCCCGCGTCCCTTCAACATCCTAGCCAACGCATCAACAATGGCATCATGCCTCAGAGTTCGGCCTCCTCGAGTCCGCACACATTGCTGTATAATGTGGTACAAGGTTTCTACTTTTTGGCAGTTGGCACGGCACCAGATATTATGTGATTCTCTTCTTAGACCTCTGGATGTTCTAACACGTGATGGGAGAGCATTTATCCTCACTCTTAAGTATTCCAACCAATCTCCTGGAGGAATGCCCAATTGAGCATAGACCCAAGCATGTGACAATGGAGTATCGCGACACTGTCTCAATTCGCTGCCATCAGTCGTCAGATGTAAACGATCTGGCCACTCGTTTAGTGGAATGACTGTCCAGTGGTCCAATTTATTCTGTCACGAGCCCATTCACCTTGACTCGCTGCTACTGCTGCATCAAATGAGGAATTTTTCAAGGCTTCAATTCGGGCAAGAACTAATTCAGGATTCTTGATGCAAATGATAACACACCAAGACCTCCACTAGGAACTGGAGCATGAATAAAGGCACTGGAGCATCATGTTGGTAACTTTAACCAGAATCTTACAGCTTTTCGTACTCGCTTGTCTAGCCTGTTGAGAGTCCATACGAGATCTTACCAAGAACTAACTGGTGCATGAAGCGTGGAAGCAAAAGGTCCGCAATATAATCAGACGCTGTTGCGGCTTAGTGGTGCCTTAGGAGATTCTTTCTATGTTTAACCTCTCCGAATATCAATCACTGGAGAGCAGGGGCCCTTAATTGTAAACATGACACCTAAGTGACGCCAGGAGTCCTCTAAACCCAGTTGCTTTATCGACTGTCCATTATAGTAAATAAGGAGTCCGTGATGACTTTGACTTTCTGAACCTACCAGCCAGAATAAGTGATACAGCTGTACATTTCTGAGGGGCAGGTGATAGCCCATGACGGCTCATAGCTTGATCAATACGGTTCAAGGCGTCTTGCATACCATCTTTTGTAGATGAAACTAAATCTAAATCGTCAGCAAAGATAACGCACTCACCAGCACACCATTCAGATTGAAGCCAGTAGAAGGATTCAATGACGTAAGGACTTCATCCATGATAAGATTGAATGCAATGGCTGAGAACGGGTCCCCTTGTCTAACGCCTTGGCATGGATGTATAGGCGCAGATCTCTCACCATTCACCTCAAGGTAAGTATTCGCTTCAGCATAAAGATTCATAAAATATTCCGTAAACAGTGTCGAGATCCTCTCTTTCCTGAATACATGATCCAGAGCCCTATGGCTAACAGTGTCAAACGCTTTCTGCGCATCAATCGACACAACATGAGCAGACTTTAAGTCCCTTCTCGCTTTATCCAGGATAGCCGCATATATAGCTACATTTTCCGCTGTTCCATCAGCATGTATGAAACCTCTTTGACGACGATCAAATGCACGCGGCTAATAATTCTGGTCTGCAATAATTCGATGGAGGTGCCGCAGAAAAATAGCCGAGATTGATATTGGGCGATATAGTGCCGGATCTGAGAACCAGATTTCTTCGGAATCAAAATGTTCGAGAGTCTCTCCACAGGGCAGGAACATGACCAACAGATTACTATATTCATTACTGCAGCAACTAGAACCGGTTCAAGACGTGTAACCCAGTCCACAGGCTTCAATCCATCAGGTCCAGGGGCTGACCTTAATTGAGGCTTTATTTTCTGAACCTCCTGGCTGAATTGGTCCACAAACATCGTCGAACCGAGGCAAGGTACTCACATCATCGTCCACAGGGGAAAAGGAGCACTGGGTCTCTCAAAAATTGGCCTCCAAAAGGCTTCCTGAGTCGCCAAAGAGGGAGCTGTTAGCCTATCATCACAATCACCATCAATAACCAGCTTGGCAGCTTTAGCTCTATTACGCTTCCAAAGAGACTGTACTCTGGCATACTCCTACGACGTAGAATGACTCCTGGAGACGGACGTAGGTTGACGCCAACTAGGTTTCACAGGGGTTGAGAGGGAGTCGTACTTGGATAGCACTCATCATACCACTTCAGAATGCAAGATTCAGGGTTAAGTCCAGATTTCAAGACATTATAGCTTCAATTATGTGTTCAGCACCCGTCAACCTGCATCAGGGGCCTGCAAGACAGAAAGTAACCGGTCGAATATTCCATAAATCTGAAGGCAACGAATGGCTGATTATTGTTGAGGTCGTGAAACAGATGAGTCCTCTATATGTAGACACTCGCGTTCTGAAGATACCAGTCTATTGATAGCGAGTTCGCGTGAAAGGCAATTCCCTTACTTCTTTATATCTTTTTGTGCTCCTGATATAAGATATACTAGCTTGATTCCTTGAGACTAACTCAGACCATGTAAATATCTGGCTAGATTCTTCTTTTTTGATGCCGGAGCTCTGAGCTCAGCTCTAGCAAGTCGACGTATATCCTCATCATGCCATGGTGCATTGTCAGTTACCTCAATTTCTTCATTTGCCTGAGAGGGATGAGCTCTCTTCTTATGTAATCCAAGGCCTTGGGGCGATGAAAAAGATCGCGTACAATAACGACATTTATGCAGAAGTTCCATTGAGTTTGAGATGACCAAGTGAGGACTAGAGGTGTGCGCATGTCTCTTGTGCTGAGCCAAACTCCTTACTGATTGAAATAAACGTGGACAGTCAGGGCACCTAATTGCATCATTACTTTCAATATCATCAAAGATCTCACTTTCAGTTCTAGAAGCATTAGCCTCAGAAGATCGGCTAGTTGGGTGACTGTCTAGTTGACTCTCACTCTGCTCCTCAACGTTCTCTGTATGGGCCATTGCTTCCCCAGTCTGGGGTTGGTTCGCCCTCATTTCTTGAAGGACTGATTTATATCTCTCACGCAGCCTTAGATGTTTAATGGCCGCCAGGCACCTTATACTCGTTAACTGAACATTAGCGTGAAGATACTCGTTTTATAGCACGTGTAGCCTGGGGTGATGCAGCAAGCTCCGCAGCGGCAAGTCTCCTTATTCCTCTTCTGACCATCTGCTCTTGAAACGCTAGATTGTGACGTACTGGTTACCACAGTCGAAGACGTAGATGATGTTGAAAACTGACGTTGTTCATTAGTATAGGCATACTCACAGGGGTGGACAGTGGTCTCACCCATTCTGTATAATTGTAAATATGTATTGATGTTAGTATTCGTGGTATGCCTGTGGTCACGACAGATTCTATTTAAGGCAGAAGGTGGTCTGTCATCCACACTTGCTGCTCAGATGCTGATTTGTATGACTCATCGTTGAAAATATAGATGGCAACTTAAGATAGGTTCTAAAGAAAACTCTAATACAAAATGTTTGCGACTTTCCGCTTTATGCGTTTAAAGGAATGGACAAGTTTTAATATCAGTCGCACAGTGGTTACAATCAGCTTTATTAGCCGAAAATGCACAATTACACACTTATAGTCTTTAGCTGATATCTCACAAGAGCGTGATCATGAGACCCAGTACATTTTGAACAACACTCTGAGTTGCTGGGACAATTTTTAGAAAGGTGACCAAGTGTAAGCACTTATAACATTGCTTTAAAAGAAGTGATCCTCTAATGACATGAATTCCAACCAACAAAAATTTACTAAGAGATAGTAGTTCACGGCGAATTGAGTGGAGAGACTTCAATACAACGTTACATTGATGTTGCTTCTTTTTAGATTTGAAGAGTGCACAACCGTAATTTCATCAGCGAGACCCTTGAGGTTGTTACCCGAGACCAATTTTGAAGGAATATCCTGTTTCTCAATACTATCTGTGAACTCCCAAGATCATTAGGCGAGGAAGGAGCTTCTGAGGAATCTTGACTTCTAGGCCTAGCTGCTGGAGGGCAAGCACACGATTTCAACTCTCTAAGTCTACTTTATCTGCTGAAATTCGTACTGCTGTACTTCTCGATTTATTACCCTGGCCACTTGCATACCAAACTCAGCTGGCTCAACAGCACTTCTAATAGCCTTTTCAACCTGTTCACTCGACTCAAACTAGATTCCTGACCTGTTTTAGGAACAATAGCAATTCTACTTTTCTTGAGCACAGGCAGCTAACCACCATTCGCCAGCCTCACTTGATCCCGAGAAGATTTTGTTTACGAGCAGCATCAGCAAAGGACTGTACCGCACATCAATTGTTTGACCATTAGTTGAGTTCATGTGGTCTTAATTGTAGGGATTGAAACTCCACCTGCATAGCATTCTTGAACTCATCCTTCAATTCTGAAATATGCGCGCGGACAATATTCTGAATATCTTCAGCCATTTCATTACGATTAGGAGCCATTGATGCAACCATAGACTTCAAGATCAAGTTCGATTTTATATGACCGAGTTCGTTGTCTCTGTCGTTCGTCATTGATGTTATCTTTGTCATACCTCATTCACTCAGAGCTCTCGATTGATGCTCCTTCGTAGTTTATATAAAAACATTGCACTTCTCGAAACATGCTCCATTCCACCTATGCACTGTTTTCGCACCTTCTCGTTCACGTATTGTGTCTATCCTTCGCTTCGCTACGCAGAGAGGGATAAAAGATTTAATGCTGTAGAACATAAGAATCCAAGGTTCCTCAGCTCTTCAGAACATCATCAGTAACACAACAGCACCCTCCACATCTTCTACTGTAGCCAATTTCTTCTTTCTTTTCCCAGCCGTTGACATGCTGCATAAGTTGGAAATAGAAACCAACAGTATACGTACAGATTTAGGGAAGTATAGGGCTGAGCAGTGATGGACAAAAATTAAGTTGGTATAATATAAAAATTATTATTCAGGGAGAGTTAAGGAATTTTCTGTCCTTTCCTTCTTGCCTTTTTACACAAACACAAATAAACAGAGATGCAATTCCATTCTTAGTTACATGATAGTCGTGCATGCAAGAAAAATCCGTTGAAAGTAAGTAGGAGTAGTGGGAGGCCGTTTAGA
This sequence comes from Chelonus insularis, assembly GCF_013357705.1. Lineage (NCBI taxonomy): Eukaryota > Metazoa > Arthropoda > Insecta > Hymenoptera > Braconidae > Chelonus > Chelonus insularis. The sequence goes on from NW_023276420.1 coordinate 6,837, forward strand.
TACTATTAATCAAAAAGCCGTGTTCACTTAAACATGGCAGGTCTAAATATACAATAAAAATGCTATAAAGATAATGTACGCTTTATCAGATAAAATATTGTCAAAAATAAAATTAACTGTTGACATATTACACTACTTGGAAGATTAGTTAGAGTAAAATGTCTATTGGCGCCACTGTTCAAAACTGAAGGCTCGAATAACCATTGATGTTACTATTTACACGGCGTAATTAATGGTAATAATGTAACCAATGTAAAGTCATAATACAAAACAGTTCCCAACAAAGTATAGATAAGCAAGTAAAAAATGTATCCCCAGTCCAAAAAGTCACAAAAAAAAACTGTAACTTTACTATTCCTATACTCCTCCTTGCAAATCACTGCAGGACTAGTAAAAATGTCAGAATAAATTATATAAGTATGACAACTGTTCTGGAGTATAATTAATGTACTATAAAAATAACTTAATTTTAATTATACACTGTCGAAAGAGTGGAAAGACTGAAAAAGTGAATAAAGTATTTTTCAGAATCAGTGTTCCTTAACGCTCCAAATCACAATATATTTACATAAAATATCATTCTATTTATGTGGTATGTTACAATCTCGTATTACCCGCTGTCGTTAAGGTAAATTTTCTTTTGCCAGCTCTAGATCCAATTCAGGTATACACCACTGCCGTAAAAAACATTCACTTGATCAAGCTCAGAGCCACTTGACAGTAGATCACAAAGTTTTTGCACAATATTGCCGTTGGCGCTACA
>NW_023276421.1:0-40326 GCF_013357705.1 Chelonus insularis
ACATACATACATACATACATACATACATACATACATACATACATACATACATACATACATACATACATACATACATACAGACATACATACATACATACATACATACATACATACATACATACATACATACATACATACATACATACATACATACATACAGTACATACATACATACATACAGACATACATACATACATACATACATACATACATACATACATACATACATACATACATACATACATACATACATACATACATACAGACTCATACATACATACATACATACATACATACATACATACATACATACATCACATACATACAGACATACATACATACATACATACATACATACATACATACATACATACATACATACATACATACATACATACATACATACATACATACATACATACATACATACATACATACATACATACATACATACATACATACATACATACAACATACAGACATACATACATACATACATACATACATACATACATACATACATACATACATACATACATACATACATACATACATACAGACATACATACATACATACATACATACATACATACATACATACATACATACATACATACTACATACATACATACATACATACATACCATACATACATACATACACATACATACATACATACATACATACATACATACATACATACATACATACATACATACATACAACATACATACATACACTACATACATACATACATACATACATACATACATACATACATACAGACATACATACATACATACATACATACATACATACATACATACATACATACATACATACATACATACATACATACATACATACATACATACATACATACATACATACATACATACATACATACATACATACATACATACATACATACATACATACAGACATACATACATACATACATACATACATACATACATACATACATACATACATACATACATACATACATACAGACATACATACATACATACATACATACATACATCATACATACATACATACATACATACATACATACATACATACATACATACATACATACATACATACATACATACTACATACATACATACATACATACATACATACATACATACATACATACATACACATACATACATACATACATACATACATACATACATACATACATACATACTAATACATACATACATACATACATACATACATACATACATACATACATACATACATACACATACATACATACATACATACATACATACACATACATACATACAGACATACATACATACATACATACATACATACATACATACATACATACATACATACATACATACATACATACATACATACATACATACAACATACATACATACATACATACATACATACATACATACATACATACATACATACATACATACATACTACATACATACATACATACATACATACATACATACATACATACATACATACATACATACATACATACATACATACATACATACATACATACATACATACTACATACATACATACATACATACATACATACATACATACATACATACATACATACATACATACATACATACATACATACATACATACATACATACATACATACATACATACATACATACATACATACATACATACATACATACATACATACATACATACAGACATACATACATACATACATACATACATACATACATACAGACATACATACATACATACATACATACATACATACATACATACATACATACATACATACATACTACATACATACATACATACATACATACATACATACATACATACATACATACATACATACATACATACATACATACATACACATACATACATACATACATACATACATACATACATACATACATACATACATACATACATACATACATACATACATACATACATACATACATACATACATACATACATACATACATACATACATACATACATACATACATACATACATACATACATACATACATACATACATACATACATACATACATACATACATACATACATACATACATACATACATACATACATACATACATACATACATACATACATACATACATACATACATACATACATACATACATACATACATACATACATACATACATACATACATACATACATACATACATACATACATACATACATACATACATACATACATACATACATACATACATACATACATACATACATACATACAGACATACATACATACATACATACATACATACATACATACATACATACATACATACATACATACATACATACATACATACATACATACATACATACATACATACATACAATACATACATACATACATACATACATACATACATACATACATACATACATACATACATACATACATACATACATACATACATACTACATACATACATACATACATACATACATACATACATACATACATACATACATACATACATACATACATACATACATACATACATACATACATACATACATACATACATACATACATACATACATACATACATACATACATACATACATACATACATACATACATACATACATACATACATACATACATACATACATACATACATACATACATACATACATACATACATACATACATACATACATACATACATACATACATACATACATACATACATACATACATACATACATACATACATACATACATACATACATACATACATACATACATACATACATACATACATACATACATACATACATACATACATACATACATACATACATACATACATACATACATACATACATACATACATACATACATACATACATACATACATACATACATACATACATACATACATACATACATACATACATACATACATACATACATACATACATACATACATACATACATACAATACATACATACATACATACATACATACATACATACATACATACATACATACATACATACATACATACATACATACATACATACATACATACATACATACATACATACATACATACATACATACATACATACATACATACATACATACATACATACATACATACATACATACATACATACATACATACATACATACATACATACATACATACATACATACATACATACATACATACATACATACATACATACATACATACATACATACATACATACATACATACATACATACATACATACATACATACATACATACATACATACATACATACATACATACATACATACATACATACATACATACATACATACATACATACATACATACATACATACATACATACATACAGACATACATACATACATACATACATACATACATACATACATACATACATACATACATACATACATACATACATACATACATACATACATACATACATACATACATACATACATACATACATACATACATACATACATACATACATACAACTACATACATACATACATACAGACATACATACATACATACATACATACATACATACATACATACATACATACATACATACATACATACTACATACATACATACATACATACATACTACATACATACATACATACATACATACATACATACATACATACATACATACATACATACATACATACATACATACATACATACATACATACACATACATACATACATACATACATACATACATACATACATACATACATACATACATACATACATACATACATACATACATACATACATACATACATACATACATACATACATACATACATACATACATACATACATACATACATACATACATACATACATACATACATACATACATACATACATACATACATACATACATACATACATACATACATACATACATACATACATACATCATACATACATACATACATACATACATACATACATACATACATACATACATACATACATACATACATACATACATACATACATACATACATACATACATACATACATACTACATACATACATACATACATACATACATACATACATACATACATACATACATACATACATACATACATACATACATACATACATACATACATACATACTACATACATACATACATACATACATACATACATACATACATACATACATACATACATACATACATACATACATACATACATACATACATACATACATACATACATACATACATACATACATACATACATACATACATACATACATACATACATACATACATACATACATACATACATACATACATACATACATACATACATACATACATACATACATACATACATACATACATACATACATACATACATACATACATACATACATACATACATACTACATACATACATACATACATACATACATACATACATACATACATACATACATACATACATACATACATACATACATACATACATACAATACATACATACATACATACATACATACACTACATACATACATACATACATACATACATACATACATACATACATACATACATACATACATACATACATACACTACATACATACATACATACATACATACATACATACATACATACATACATACATACATACATACATACATACATACATACATACATACATACATACATACATACATACATACATACATACATACATACATACATACATACATACATACATACATACATACATACATACATACATACATACATACATACATACATACATACATACATACATACATACATACATACATACATACATACATACATACATACATACATACATACATACTACATACATACATACATACATACATACATACATACATACATACATACATACATACATACATACATACATACATACATACATACATACATACATACATACATACATACATACATACATACATACATACTACATACATACATACATACATACATACATACATACATACATACATACATACATACATACATACATACATACATACATACATACATACATACATACATACATACATACATACATACATACATACATACATACATACATACATACATACATACATACATACATACATACATACATACACATACATACATACATACATACATACATACATACATACATACATACATACATACATACATACATACATACATACATACATACATACATACATACATACATACATACATACATACATACATACATACATACATACATACATACATACATACATACATACATACATACATACATACATACATACTACATACATACATACATACATACATACATACATACATACATACATACATACATACATACAGACATACATACATACATACATACATACATACATACATACATACATACATACATACATACATACATACATACATACATACATACATACATACATACATACATACATACATACATACATACATACATACATACATACATACATACATACATACATACATACATACATACATACATACATACATACATACATACATACATACATACATACATACATACATACATACATACATACATACATACATACATACATACATACATACATACATACATACATACATACAGACATACATACATACATACATACATACATACATACATACATACATACATACATACATACATACATACATACATACATACATACATCATATACATACATACATACATACATACATACATACATACATACATACATACACATACATACATACATACATACATACATACATACATACATACATACATACATACATACAATACATACATACATACATACATACATACATACATACATACATACATACATACATACATACATACATACATACATACATACATACATACATACATACATACATACATACATACATACATACATACATACATACATACATACATACATACATACATACATACATACATACATACATACATACATACATACATACATACATACATACATACATACATACATACATACATACATACATACATACATACATACTACATACATACATACATACATACATACATACATACATACATACATACATACTACATACATACATACATACATACATACATACATACATACATACATACATACATACATACATACATACATAACATACATACATACATACATACATACATACATACATACATACATACAGACATACATACATACATACATACATACATACAATACATACATACATACATACATACATACATACATACATACATACATACATACATACATACATACTACATACATACATACATACATACATACATACATACATACATACATACATACATACATACATACATACAACATACATACATACATACATACATACATACATACATACATACATACATACATACATACATACTACATACATACATACATACATACATACATACATACATACATACATACATACATACATACATACATACATACATACATACATACATACATACATACATACATACATACATACTACATACATACATACATACATACATACATACATACATACATACATACATACATACATACATACATACATACTACATACATACATACATACATACATACATACATACATACATACATACATACATACATACATACATACATACATACATACATACATACATACATACATACATACATACAGACATACATACATACATACATACTACATACATACATACATACATACATACATACATACATACATACATACATACATACATACATACAGACATACATACATACATACATACATACATACATACATACATACATACATACATACATACATACATACATACATACTACATACATACATACATACATACATACATACATACATACATACAATACATACATACATACATACATACATACATACATACATACATACATACATACATACATACATACATACAGTACATACATACATACATACATACATACATACATACATACATACATACATACATACATACATACATACATACATACATACATACATACATACATACATACATACATACATACATACATACATACATACATACATACATACATACAGACATACATACATACATACATACATACATACATACATACATACATACATACATACATACATACATACATACATACATACATACATACATACATACATACATACATACATACACATACATACATACATACATACATACATACAATACATACATACATACATACATACATACATACATACATACATACTACATACATACATACATACATACATACATACATACATACATACATACATACATACATACATACATACATACATACATACATACATACATACATACATACATACATACATACATACATACATACATACATACATACATACATACATACATACATACATACATACATACATACATACATACATACATACATACATACATACATACATACATACATACATACATACATACATACATACATACATACATACATACATACATACATACATACATACATACATACATACATACATACATACATACATACATACATACATACATACATACATACATACATACATACATACATACATACATACATACATACATACATACATACATACATACATACATACATACATACATACATACATACATACATACATACATACATACATACATACATACATACATACATACATACATACATACTACATACATACATACATACATACATACATACATACATACATACATACATACATACATACATACATACATACATACATACATACATCATACATACATACATACATACATACATACATACATACATACATACATACATACATACATACATACATACATACATACATACATACATACATACATACATACATACATACATACATACATACATACATACATACATACATACATACATACATACATACATACATACATACATACATACATACAACATACATACATACATACATACATACAACATACATACATACATACATACATACATACATACATACATACATATATATATATATATTATATTCTCTAAAGTATAATAGCCTTTCAGATATTCATAATCGGGTTTGGCCATTTTAATCTTTGTTCCCCTGTCCTGAAAAGGACATTTCATTTGAGTACTTCGATTTATAGGGCATAATACTGGGAATGGCTCCATTTCTAGTGACGGTGTTACTTCGGATGCGATATTCTTGCGCTTTCAGAAAGGCACGAGGATACACGCATCTTGGCCAAGACTTTGGGTTTACCAATACGAGTCCAACCTCATTTGACTGAAAGCACCTGGTTCTACATGTCGTTTTTCGACTTTGCAGCCCGAGGTGCGGGCTTGGATTTCGGTCGCCTTTACTACCAGTTTTATATGCTTCGTTCGGCGGTCCGGTTGGTCATTTCAAAATGAAGTTTGTAAAAATCTCACTTAGGGATTTTAAAAATTAATATCATACTAAAAACAGCCATGAACATGAATTCAAAATAAATTAATAACAATATAAAAGATGCACATCAAATTAAATATTTTCGTTAAATCCTAATAACAAAATATTGTAATAATAAAAATACTTTTAGATATTTTTTTAAATAATAATTTTTAATAATAATTTTTATTGTTCAGCAGGGTAGTTTTTCGGACAAACAATAATTGGTAGAAGTTAGAGAAAAATTAGAAAATAAAACATGCATTTCACTTTGTTGTTCTAGAATTTTTCTATTGCGGCACGGTAAAATTTTACTTTTTCTCTTACTCCAAGTACACAAACGATTGAAGACTAATATTTCACAATAAAAATTAAATTATTAATCATCGGCAAAGAGTTCCGTGAGTCAAGACATTTTTCTCAAAATTCATTTCTGAATCTAATTCAATTATTCAATTTACAATATCTATAGAATTGATAGATATATTTTAGAAAACGTGGGAAAATTTTTTGAAATTATCATACAGCTTTGTGATGACAAAGGTTCAATGCATGCGCGCCCACGTTTGTACACGTGCGTCGTAAAAGCGGTTAGACTTCATCAATGTACGAGATTGTACAGTATCAAATACGATTCAAACACTTAATAGTAGATTTATTATAAAAATTGTCAGTAAAAAAGTAAAAAAAAATTCTATATTTATAAAAACTAAAATGTTTCATTTCATTCCTTTATCTTTTTCTTATAGCTAATTACATTACCATTATTTTTTTTATTATCATAAAATTACAACTGAAATATAAAGGAAAATTTATGAATAAGGTTAATAAAATTTATTGCCAGCAAAATAATTTTTATGATTCCAATTTAAATAAAAATTACAGGTCAGGTTAGTAAAATTTACCGTGCCAGCACAATAATTTTTCTATTGCTGACCGATAGATTGTATAAGAGTGACATCTTGCATCCAGTTCACTGTGCCGCACGGTAATTTTTCTTGGCGTTTCCAATATTTTTTATTGGAATTTTTTGTTCGAGTAAAAACTAAAATAGATGATTTCTTTAACTTTTTGGGATCAATTATCTCAAAAATATAATTGCACTCAAAAAAAGTGAGTTAACTGAAATGTTCCTGATTGTATAATTAAGAAAATTTCTTCTGTAAAGTATAACCAATTTCGGCTCCGTTTACGAAATATTAGAGAAAATATGTGAGTTTGTCGAAAAAATTAATCTTTAATTAAAAAAAAATATATGGTGATGCCGGCTTTTTGCCAGGTAATGAGTCCATTACATTCAGTACATTTATCATTAAATCATAAAGTATGTCTACGAATCTGTACCCAAAAATTAACCATTTAGAATGACACCACATATTAGAATGAAATGCAACAATTCAATACTAAAGTTACACAAATATCATTTCAACAAATTAATCATACACTTTTATTGAATAATACTTCCTATTCCTTATATTAAGCATACTTTTTTCATCAATTCTTAACCCTCATTTTCGAATTATTCAGTTTAAGATGTGCTGCATTTATTGCAGTCTTCCTATATTCTTCGAATTTTGCTTTTTCTTTTACTAATTTGTACATCTTTCTGTTGAGACTTGCATTCCATTAACACAATTTCAGGTAATGATTATCATCCTCCAATATTTTAGTATTTTCATCGCAACTAGATGCATTGTTCTGATGCATAGTGCTATCTAGTTTCATGTAACTTGCGTAGGATTCAGCTGTTTTGTTGCTGAATACAACATCCAAGTTAACCAGGTGATTTTTTTTCTTTTTCAGCTCTTGTTCATGGACTCTTAGCTGTTCTTCTTTATTTTGAAGCCGTAATTTTTCTTTACTGATTTCTTCTTTCTCTTTTTCTAATTCAAATTGTGCTTTTTTAAGTTCAACAATTTTATTATGCATGTACAGAACGTCGTCATCTAACCTCCGTTTGTTTCTATTTATTTCTTGTTCTTTTTGAGCAATGCTGTTTTTTCTTCGATTTAATTTCAAAGCAAATGCTTTGAGATTCTTTCGCCATCTGGTCAATGTCAATTGTCGTTCATTGAGCTTTATGCGTTTTTCTTCTAAACGAAAACAACTATTATGAAATATTGTTGAAGTATCTAGACATGGAACAATTAAAGTAGGTGTTACGGATGAAGCATTTTCCAATTTGAAACTTTTTTGTTGAATTTCAGATTGATTAAGTTCTAAAAGTTGATGAATTTCATTGAAGTAATACTTTATTCTCAATGTTGAATGATTATGAGATTTTAAGTCATAGGGATTAAAATTAAGCCTTATTTTGAATTTAGTTTCAACGATATTTTCTTTCTGGTTTGGAATGACCTCTTTCGAATGATCTTTGCTCAGAGAGGCGTCATTCATTTCTTCTTTAACGTCATCTACATTTGATGGATTTAGTGGTTTTACGGATAAATCATCTATAATTGATTCAATGGCACTGCACATCTGAAAGCAAATGTTTTTAGTAAATAAATGGAATACGATAAATCAGAATCGTTTATATCACTCTTTGTAATAAAACATTATAGTTATTTTTCTGTTTTCTGTCATTTTACGTTATGAACATCTTTCATGGATTTGCAATTACTGCTTAAATTCACAGTCATAAAATTGTACAGCCAGACTCGTTTTAGGTTATGTTTACATATCTTTAACATTTCTGCATTCGAGTTGCGTATAAAGGCAAACAATTATTATAGACATTATTCATAGCCAAAGATGATGAATGATTGCAAAAATAGTGGAAAATAATAGTAATATACTATCCTTATATATAAAGTGATCCAGAATTGTACGTAAAGATATTATATAAACTAGATTGAATTTAAATCGATATGTATTTCACTAATTTGCGAATATGTGAGAGAAACTCCATTTGTTAAAAAAAAGTCATTGTGTATCATAAAAAAATATAGTAACCAACATCACGTATTTTCCCAAACATTCGATAAGTATAGATATGTTTAGGGAAATATCAAATCAAAGTATTGCGATAATAGATTGCTACTTGAGTGTTTGAGCACCTAACGCCTTGCCTCAGGGAATCCACTCGGGAAACAAAGATCATGCATAATCATGTTCGATTATACATGGTTATGCATAAAACATTTATGCATCGACATGTATCAAATTTGTCTCTGCATCAGCATGTACAATCACGAATAATCATGCATGATAAAGTAACGAGAAAAATATCATGTATGAGTTAACATGATCATGTATGAGTAAAGGATCATGTGTGATTCGACATGATTATATGCATTACAAATTATAATTATACATAATAACGTATACGTCATTATGTATAATATTATAAATACATATATACATATTCATGCATAATCATGTCAAATCATTTAAAATTATTTTAATATATTAATATTTTAAAACAAACGCTTTTTATTTAAGATATGACTTAAGCTATTACAGGTACATATTACAATACTGCTCGAGATATCTTGAATTTTTATTCAGAATAATAATACTGACATAGGTATGACGTTTGATATACATTTGATATTTTTTAAGAATAGAATTATTATTTTTTTTTACTGAAAAACAAGCTCTAGTTTTATAAATGATTTTGTATATCATTCAGAATTTTAAAACTATTTTTATGAATCATCTACTTATTTAGACTACAAATATTATTTTAAATAAAAATCATATAAAATGTAAGTATCTAAAAAAAACTGTATTTTTATAAAGACCTCATTGACGGGTAGTTCTCAATCTTCTGACAAACTCACAAAATATATGAGTTTGTCAGAAATAGTCATGCATGGAGTTGTCAATTCAAACCTGACCCGATGTACAGTCAGACATAACTTCAAATACAATTTTTTTCTTGCAGAAATGATTAGGCATGATCATGCATGATATCTTCGACAAATAGGTATCATACGATGTATAATTTTGCATAACTTTTTATAATATACATGATCAGGTACAATCATGTAAAAAATCTGACAAATTTAGGTATAGTAAGACATGATGTCTTCTGTACTGTACATAATTCGGCATGATCATGCATGGAGTCGCGACAAAATGAGAATTAATTGTGCATGATCAGGCATGGATATGTATTGAATTATACATGATTATTCATTTTCATACCTAAAAGCATATCTGATTATGAATAACAAAGCATAATTATGCATGATTCTTTTTTCCCAGATAGGTTCAAGTCTTGGGCGCAAGAAATTTGCTTTTTTCTAAAAAGCGTGCTCGTACGTTACTATATAGATGGGATAAGGTAAGTAGAGTCAGTAAGTACATAATTACCTGAAATTTTTGTGTATCAAATGAATAAAATGCGCACACAGACTTTTTTTAAATGATCAGGAAATGATCAAAAACTACTGACAAATTTTTCGACTACTTTTTAATTATTTTTCAATAAATTTTGACCACTTTCTGATTTAATGAGATCTGATCATTTTTTCCGCATAAAATGATATAATTGATATTCGAATTTGATCTGCTTCTCATTTATTACTTATTATTGATGATAAAAATAATTGCTGTTGAATCAATGTCTCTCATATTTAAGGCAAGGGCAAAGAATGCTATTTAATAATACCATTACCGAAAATTCGATAGCAACAATGAGTGAATCATTTTTTGTGATTCCTAAGTTAACAGAATAGCAAGAATCTCATAAAAGAAAAAAGATTCAGATCATCATCAGATAATTCTTTGAATAGTACACACTAATAAAAAAGTTTTTCCTTACCTGGCAATACGTCATAGCAATAAATAGAGTGAGAACTAAAATTTTCACCATATCTTTTAAAATTATGTCAACAAAAAAGTATGAAATTGAGGGTGAGTCACACGTCTTATCACTTTCACGTTCTCTAAAATTAATGTCGGAATGCTTAGATGTATTACAATATAACGATTTTATCACTCCCGACTCATTATTATTCGCCTTGTAATCACAAGTACAGTTTGATTAGAAATGAGTATTTGAACAAATGTGTTGAAAGTTATCATCATCAATTCTATTACTTTATTTTAATTATCATATTTATGAATCATTCTAAATCTTTTAAACACATTACGATATCATGTGACTACACTTCCATAATCTCATCACTAAAAGTTTTATAAATTATTGATGTTAATTATAATCTTATGGATAGGAGAGGACTATATAGATAAACTTCAATGTTTGTCATGTTCATCATAATGATTTGATGTATCAAATGATACCGGACAAAACAGATATCTTCGGATATCTGTAAAAATTGGCGCCAAGCTCACATTCTTATATAACGACTATCGGAGACTTGAATTCGATTTCGTTGGAAAAAGAAAAATTACTAAAATCATCTACTCGCACCAAGCTTCTCTTTATTGTTATTGTAAAATTAATGAACTCTTTGTGGTATTGTTGAATCATTTTTAAAGAATTTTTGGAATTTCTATATTTTATTCATGTTGTCTACAAAAAAAAATGTTGGTATTATTATTTATCATGTAAAGTAAAATGAAATTATTGTTATTCTATAACTGCACATAAAATGCAAGAAAAAGTCATTAGATTTTTATCATTCTTTAATTCGTCGATAATTGGTAGTAATTTAATTGTTTTTTGGAAGTTATTTTTTGAAAATTGAAACTATTGACTTATTTCTGGATGAATTCTCCACAGCTTGGCCAAATTATTCGACGCATAAATATAGGGAATTGATCATTGTTGCTTCAAAAATTTAGCTTAAGAATTGTATAATTATGTCAAGTTTCAAATCAATCGAACTTACAGTCCAAAATCATTATGAAAAGCCCCTATGCTGGTATGCATTAATTTTGGAAGGATTGAAAAATATTTTGAAGACGGCTTCTCGTAGAGATTGACGAGAAAAAACATGTGTCCCAAATGTCATCGTTTGGAAATTATTTTTACTATTGATATTTGCATATGAAGATGCGTTGATGACATCACACAATATTTTTTGTGTATAGAATTAGTCGGTAGCCTCGGCGCACATGGGTGAAAGAACGCGCTAGTTTGAACAAGAGAGATGGTAAATGTGTTTTTGGCGCTAAGTATCTACCGCTACTCTAGATTAATCTTTTCTTGTTCAGAACTGACGGAAATGGAAAAGTTTGACACACATAAAAATAAGGCAGGAATCAAATCTTTAAAACAATAGTAATAACATAAAGAATGTAACAGACTTGAAATCTCTTTGTTGATGAATAAAATATGATATGGTGCATAATTATTGTACATGATAAATAAAAAGATTCAAAATTATAGAGTAAAACTATTATGATAAATACACCAAAGATTGATACACTACCAAGTATCACCGCTTTACTTTCAGATTTAATGGTCTTTTAAAATAATACATATAGTAATCATGTTATTTTAAAATCACATATTTTTCGTCATTAAAACCATCAGCTACAATTCCTAATATTTTACGTTTGTTGAGTTCATTGGTATTCTCAGATTTTCGATAAATTTCATTGTTCATCATAGTTTTCACGCGCGCTATTACATTATCGTAACAATAGTCGTTTTCATGTACTATTTCAAACATTTTGCATTCTTTCTAAAATCACCATTAGGCAACAATTAATTTGTGAAATAATTACAAAAAGTTGACTGATTAATAATTTACTTGGTAATAAAAATACTGATGAGTAAATATTTCAAGCGTCTTGTTAATAAAGTTTGAAATAAGTCTCACACTAATATATAGTAATGCACTGATAATATGTATGTACAAGTTTTAACGAAAAAAAGCAAAAAACAAATACTGTCCGATCAATACATTTGACCGACAAAAGAAGATTTATGAACAGATTCGTCTATAGTATTTATATTACATTTCGTTTAAATCCATTACAAATTTCTATTTATTACAACTTCATAAACAGATCAATAGAGAATTGAATTCTTTTAATGCGTTCGTACAGAAACGTATATTATTTTTGTCAGCACTTTTTTTTAAATAATCATAGTTATTTAGACTTCGCGTAACTAGTTGTATATGTATACATTCAATTCATAGTTCAGTCAATTACAATATGACAATTATAATAAACCTTCTATACGTATTAGTTGCTGCAACTACCAAAAAGTAGTTAGTGTAACTGAAAAATACGAATTAATAGGACTATTTTTCTGAAGTTGAAAAAAAAAACCGGAAAGTGGTCGTGTCAACTGTTTACAAGTGGCTGTATTAAATATAAATAACTAGTTGACAACAACAAGGATGTAGTTAATCTGACTATATGTTCGTTGTTGTTGCAATAATAAGCGACTGTTGAGATAGAAATACGCTGGCAGTTTCAGCAACTATCTTTTAAAAGTAGTCGGTATTACTATTTGTAAGTTGTTACGAATGGTAGTACCGAGGTAGAATGTGCTCGCATCCGATTACAATTGATAACATTTTTTTATTTAAATTTTATTATATAATAATTATATTTAACAAGAATAGATAAAACAATAATTTTATTGACTACTTTGTTATTAGAAGTTTATTTTACAAAAATTAAAAAACTTATCCTATTAATTATGTGTGTAAATACACTTACATTATTGATTTTTCGAATATAGCAAAATGAAAAAATTTGGTATAATTATCATTTTTTATAAAAAAAAAATTTTTTTCATTAAAAATAAATAGCACGACGCAACAGAAATAGCAACAAGTGTGAATGAACGCGAGCACGATATAATGAAGTTCTAAATTTCCTATAGATGTTAATTATTTCTACCACATCGTATTCTGACTAAAATCCCTCTTTCGGGTATTAATATACAAAATAATTTTTTGTTATAAGCTCAATGTTTGTTGTTGATAATGAATAATTTTTTAGTTTTTTTTTCTGTTTAATTAACAAAATATGAATAAAACATTGGCATTATTATCAAAATATATAATTATCTCATGGAATATAAGATTTCCCTCTGACATAATAACTCTGTTTCGTAGGTCGAAAAATGATGGCAAATTTTAGTATGTACATATATTGGAATTTATCTTCAGTTATGATTCCATAACTTTCTAAGTGCTCATTTATTTTAGTATTACTTAAAATGTTTACAATATATGCATATTGCATTCAATCATCAGAATGCAGAATCAGATTTTTCTTTAAAAATGATCATAATTTAAACATATATCGAGAAATTATTATGATTAATTTTAATTATAGCATTATTTCTATATTTAACATTATCAATGACATTTAACATACATTTGTTGAAAATCTACTTACGGTGTTGATCATTGATATTGGTTATTTGGGTCCGTAACAGTGAAATTATTCATCCCTTCTTGTTCATTTCATTTTTATCGATTTATTAATACTGAGTTATGTAAGAAAGAAGCATCTGTATCGTAAGCACTTTTAGTCACGACTGACTTAAGAACTAGGACTCAATCGAATCATACTCTCATTACTTTACATCTCGATATAAACAAGCTATGTTTTATAAATACTTTTTCTAAGTATGACTATCTTAGTTTAATTTTCTTGTGGAAAATATATTGTGTATCCCAGGTTTAGTTTTAGACTCTGCATCACATCCAAAGTCAAAATAAAATTATTTAAGGAGTACATCTTGAGCTCTTGCTCAAGAAGACGTGTATATTGCTTAGTAAACAAATATATAGTGCTTGTGTGCTAACATTGGTGTGATAAGCGGGACCAGGCCTCTCACTATTAGTACTAAGAGCTTGGAACAACACATTTCACACATCCTAAGTTTTCACAGATATGTATATTCACCCAGACGACATTAATAAAATTCCAGAAATAATAAAAATGACCCATGAAAATACCACGTACTGTATATACAGCTCAGTCGACCAAATTACATGTTTCAATTGTAATAAGGAATGCCACCTAGCTAAAAATTGCCATGTAAACAGCCCCAACACAACAACAAATAATGAATTCGAATCCACTATATCCAACCAAACTACAAGAGAAAATAGTTATGAACAGTCAACAAATTCAGAAAAGTCGTACCTTCCTCTGGTACCCGAGTCTCCTAAAGCCCAAACAACCTCTCGCCATGAAAACGCTCGATAAATTCAAGTGAATAAATCTCAAGCAACAACTGATAACTTTTACAAACTAGAAACAAATATAGAAACTACAAACACCTCAGAAATGATAACAAATCCACAGGAAAGTAACCCAAATAAACGAGCACTATCATCGAATACATCAAGCTACTCCAAAAAATTAACAACACATGACCAAAACCCACAACCAGCAGAAACCTTAGATGAAGATAACTTCCAAAAACCAAAGGAAATTAAAACTTCAAAAAAGAAAAAAAAAGGAGGAACTCCCAAAACCAAGAATTACAACTCTTGGGCCTCTAACAATTGGAATCCACTCTCAAGTGATCCAACAACGACCATCTTCTGAACTTCAACCAGCTCCAACATCTTCTAGAAAGCACTAAAAGTAAAAATGATGTGCAACCAATAGTAAGAGAATATACTAGTTAAAGCCGGCGAAACTCCACTAATAATCAGAAGAACAGAACTGTGCCTCAAGTATGCGGCCTACATATCTTTAGAACCTAACAAACTCAGCCTACACAAGCACCATAGAAAATCCAAACACGCGCATATATAATAATACCAAAAGGATAGAATCTCCCTTATATGCAACAATAGAAGAGTACCAGAAAATTACCAAATTAGCTCCAATAATAATGAGAGAAAGAAAACTGGACTCCAATCCCCTATGGCATAGCCCATCACCAAAAATACACCTAAAGGTAATGCAACACATATGTAGAATGGACCCTATCATCCCACTAATAGCTAAGAACCTACTAACCGAACTCTGTGACCAGTACAATAAAGCTAAAAAGATTTACACAGATGGCTCCAAAACTGATGAGGGAGTGGGCTATGCAGTGGTACTAGAAGAAAAACAATACTACAAAAAATGTGTTCAATCTTTTCATATAAAGCATTTGCCACACAAAAAGCCATAGAACTGATAAATACAGAAAACGTAGAATCTTCTCTTATCTTGACCGACTCCTTGAGTGTGCTAAAAGAACTGAAAAACTCCCTACAAACTAATCAGAGAGTAAAAAACGTAGCCCACCAACTGATAGAAGCTGAGGAACGAGGACAGGAAGTCACCTTACGCTGGATTCCATCATACTCCAGCATACAAGGAAATGACTAAGCAGATGAACTTGTAAAGGTGCCACCGAGCCAATAGGACCTAAAGTGGTGCCTCTAACAAAACAAGAGGCCAAACGAAACATCACAGAGCATGTAACGGCAACATGGAATAACTACTGGTCAGAAAACCCACCTAAAAAACTCCAGCAATTGAGGGAAGACGTCATAAAAAAATTTTCGCCCCCTCCTTCAAACACCAAGAAGAAGAAGATTATTCAAAGACTTCGATTAGGCCATACAAATATAACCCACATACACTTAATCAAAAAGGAGCCCCCTTCCTACTATGCACTAAGTGCAATACCACCACCCCCCAATCAGTAGAACATACAATCAAAGACTGCCCTCGCGGTTTCTATGAACTGAAAAAAACCAGTTAAATTCCGGTTAAATAATCGAACCTGAATTCAACCGTTTTTTCTCGGTTAAAAAACGATTAAAAAGCAGTCAAATAACTCACGTATTTAACTGGATATTCACGGTTGAATGTCGGTTAAATCCTGGTTGAATACTGGTTAAATATTAGGTATTTAACTGAATAAAACAAGTTGAATATGAGTGAAAAACTAGTTAAATAACTGGAATATTTTTTATATATTCGGACTTATATAACGGTTGAATATTGGTTCAAAACCGGTTAAATATTGGTTGGATAATGAAAATAGATCTCGCGTATTTAACTGCAATAAAATATTTGTAGAAACAAAATATATCTACTCTCGCCACTATAATTTGTTTGTAACAGCCTGTAATTGTTATAAATAATGAAAAACTGGCAATAATTGTTAGATTTGAGTTCTTTCAGTGGAATTTGTTTAATATCGACTAGATGAGGGCTTTGATGACTCTATATGTACTCTAGCGGAGTTAATTTGTTTATAACAGCCTGTAATTGTTAAAAGTAATTAAACAAATTCCACTGGAAAAACTTAAATCTAACAATTATTGACGTTTCTTCACTATTTATAACAATTACGGGCTGTCATAAACAATATACATAATATTCAACCGTTATATAAGTCCGGATATATAAAAAATATTCCAGTTATTTAACTAGTTTTTAACTCATATTTAACTTGTTTTATTCAGTTAAATACCTAATATTTAACCAGTATTCAACCAGGATTTAACCGACATTCAACCGTGAATATCCAGTTAAATACGTGAGTTATTTGACTGCTTTTTAATCGTTTTTTAACCGAGAAAAAACGGTTGAATTCCGGTTCGATTATTTAACCTGATTTTAACCATTTTTTTACTAGAAAATTACTGGAATTTAACTCAAATTTAACAGGATTTTAACCGTAGAATTTCAGTTCCTAAAAACCGCGAGGGTGCCCAGGACTTAGCATCCATAAAAGAAAACATGGTCTGTCTGCATCACTACAAGACAATCTACATGACGGGAAAATTTTAAAAAATCATTAGAATTCCTTCAAAACATCGAATTGTATTTTAAAATCTAAAAAACACAACTACTCAATATAATAATAAAATTGTTATACTGAATGTATAGCTCATGCCTAGTCCTAGAAGTTCATGCGACTTTTAATTTAACAATAGAAAAACAAAGTATTTAATTTTTATAATCCAAATATACCCCCTCAAAACTAAATCAGGGTATCCAAGTAATAGTTCTCCGACACCAACGACAAAATACTTGCGACACAAAAACCCCGATGATATTCCCGAAACAATAAAAACTACTTGCTAAAATAATCTGTAGACAAAGTATCCGCGACTTATTCACCATGACATGTCAATTGCGATATAATAACTCATATTAATCATGAAAACTTCATTAAATAAAATCACACTTTTTACACTGTCATGTATAATACATTATGCATTACACCTTCAGATACACAACTTTCCTCAACAGCAGACTAGAATTGTGTCGGCCATTTTGACAGTCGATAATATGTTGACATTATCATCGATATCGATGAATTAAACCACTCAATTGTCTAGTATTAAGTACCAAATTTGACTAACGCAGTTCTGACGCCATTACATTTATCGGTTTCTGAGCGTATACATGTAATAATAAATATTCTAACAAACATCTAAACTCTATTTAATTCATGATTTTATGTGCATATTCGTCACGCAACAGTGTACTTAATCCACCAATGTGCCTTATTGTTTCTTTCAGTATTTTCTATCATTCCATTTATTATGCCCATACAATTTGTTTATTCCAATCAAAATAAAAAACAGCTAGTTGTTAAAGGTTATTTATATACTCTCAAGAGTATTAACAAAACCAGTGTAACTTAGTGATGTACACAATATCACCCATCTTCACATTGCGAGATCATCATTCACAAAACATCTACTCGTAAATCAGGTGGGCATTTATAATCAACTTTGTATATATATTACGTTATTTATATACGCTTCATTACAACTACATTCACGTATAACTTTTAAAATTATCATATCTATGACAGGAGAAATTCTGGGAGAAATACCACAGAATCACCATGGCACAGATTTTACGGCAATAGAAGCTAAATCAGTACTGAATAAAATTAAGAAACGTTGATGAAATTGTAACGATAATCCAAGTGCTATAATCGGCGCACAACTTTCAACAGTATGATCACCTGTTGTCGCTAAATTGCCAATAATGTCATTAATGTCGCGCAACATTCAGCGTTCACGTAAGGCTTAGGAAACGTCTTTTCCAAAAGCTCCCTCACGTGCAAAATAAGAGTTTTTACATGAATATTTAATCACTCCGAAAGGAAAATAATCTTTATGCTATGATAGTGGACCAACTAAATCAAGATTTTCGATATTCACAACAGATCAATGGGCAGATGACGGAATCTTTTCATCAGTTCCATAGCTTTTTGAACAATTGTATACACTCCATGCATTTTATAAGGAAAAAATGTTGCCATTAGTATACATGCTCTTACCAGATAAAACGCAACACACTTATATTAATGCTTTGACAGCATTATTTCATCAACAAAACATCTAACCAGCAAAAATAATGCTCGACTTCGAACAGGCTTTCATAAACGCTATTCAAAAACTTTTTCCAGACACAACATTATCGGGTTGTTTATTCCATTTCGGACAATCAATTTGGCGACAAATTCAATCACTAGGACTACAGCGTCAATATGATATATAATATAATATAATATAATACTGACACACGATTTGCTCTTAATGTAAAAATGCTAATGGCGCTCACATTTATACCAATTGAAGACGTGTATAGTGCTTTCAGTGATTTACTCCAATCTCCATACAATAAAGAATATGAAATAGAACTTGAACTTTTGGTGGACTACTTTGAACGCACCTGAATACGCGTATGTTCACGCAGTGTAATAAGCGGTTGAAACCATTATTTCCACTACGCTTATGAAATAACTATTTATCAGTTATTAATGATAGCATTCGAACGAATAAAGCTGTTGGAGAATGGCATCATTCTTTCAAAACAAAATTAGTATTAATCATGCCTGTATGGGAAAATTCATTAACACGTTAAAATTCGAACAAGGTTTGAATGATACTTCAATAACGCAATTGGATACAGGTCTTTCTATTCAGCGTAAAAGAAAAAAGCTTTACACCGATTTTGATTCTCGCCTAAAACTAATTGTAAGTGAATACTACCAAAGTAAGAAATTACAATTTTTACATGATGTGGCGTCTATATTATCACTATAACAGACTATTCCATTTTATCACTTCTGACTGGTATTAACCCATTAACGCTGAGGTGATCAGAATTTTTGCTAACTTTTCAAC
Organism: Chelonus insularis; assembly: GCF_013357705.1. NCBI lineage: Eukaryota > Metazoa > Arthropoda > Insecta > Hymenoptera > Braconidae > Chelonus > Chelonus insularis. The sequence goes on from NW_023276421.1 coordinate 22,751, forward strand.
GTGTTTATTTATTATATTATTGGACCAAAAAAATAATGCAATACCTCTAATCCTACGCGAAATTTGATGTTCTTTCAGAATCTGAGCCCAAAATTTCGATTAGACACCGAGAAAAAAAAATATGGTCGATCTAAACGTGAAAAACGTGAAAATTTTCGAAAAAAAATTGTTTTCGCATTTTTTTTCACAATGATACCGCAAAGGTATCGACTTTTTACTATGATCAGAGGTGATCATGGCACTCGAACATTAAGAGGAATTTTTTTCAGAAAATTTCATCGACGCGTTTCTTCAAAATGGCGGCGAGAATGAAAAAATTTTATAAAAATCTTAATCTATCGTTTTCTTAAAAACTATAAACTTTAGAAAAATATTTTTAAGAAGGAAAATGTTTTTAAATTAGTCAAAGAACACTCTTAAATTTTTTCAGAATTTTTGAATCCAATTTTCGATTTTCGAAAATTTCAAAAAATCCAATTTTTCAAACATATCTAAAAAATTTAAGAGTGTTCTTTGACTACTTTGCTGATTCCGTACATATACATTGTTTTTTTCTACTCTTAGCATTACCCAGAGACAACGGCGTGGACGTGGTAGAACTTTGTCTCTTTTGGGGTGCTTTTTTTCGTGAGTCCCCTTGCCTCTCACTTTAACATTTCTTTCATCAGTGCTTCTTTGCCCAACAATTATTGCATACATATAGATTGCATTTTTCACAATAGATCCTTGTTCTTATTGGACATTTTTCAGTTGAACAATTTTTTAATTTGTCCCTATTAGATCGTGTATGAACTGTTTTACTTGTTTGACTTTTTTGAATATAATATTTAGCAATCGAAATAGTTAACTCTTTTATTCCAACTTTTTTCTTTCCATCGCGTGTAGCATTGAAAATTACGAGGGAATTTGTAATGGATGCCTGTATAAATCTTATAAAAACGACCCATGTCCATTTTTTGGAACGTATACTTGGAAGTACATTATTGCAGTGTCCATCATGCACGTCAACACCGCCTATAAATTTTTTGTACAAATGAAAAGCTTGCGGAAAAGCTAAATCAATTTTGGATCGAGCCTCTGAACTATATCTTCTCGAAGTTGATAGTGGACTTACACCTGCAGCAGTTGAAGCTATTGAAACGGGCTTCGAATCCATAGTGATGAAATTTATGCCACTATTTTGATCATGTTTTACAATATAAGTACCTCGTAGAGCTTTCTTTTCAAGTATATTCTTTTCTTCGACTCGATTGTCTCTTATAGTGCCAGTGCATTTCAAAGGTAATTTTTGCAAGTGTAAAATCAAATCCATATTTGTAAAAAAATTATCAAAGTACAAATGAAATGCAGGGATTTTATTATAATTTATTAGCCGAAAAAAAGGTTCTAATAAATGCAATACTACACGAGTACCTAAAGCACATTCTGCTAATTTGTTTCCGGTTTGGGAATTTTTACCGCAATATAGATCTAAATTCAGTAGATAGCCGTCTGAAGTGCATAAACCCCAAAATTTCAAACCAAACCTTATTGGTTTTCCTCGAATAAATTGTTTCAATACAGTTTTTGCATCGAACGAACCCGCCACCCTTTATCGTTTAGATCCTCGTCTTTAGCTTTTGAATATTTTATTTTAGACTTGATTTCTTCAAACTTATCACGAGTCATTGCAGAAGAAACAATTTCACTAGATAAGAATGGATCAGATGACCAATAATCTCTCTGAGACTTTCTTTTATTGAATGAACTGAAAATAACTATACCTATAAAAGTGTCAAGATCTTGTAATTTCACATCATAATTATTCTCTTTAGACGCATCAATTATATATTGTTTCATTTCGGCGGAAAAAAAGGTTTCAAACAATTGGAAAGGCTCGCACGCCTGTATATTCTTTTTTGCAGCTTCAGATAATAATATTGTTTCTTCACAAGTATTTGGATATGACTTCTCGCCATCGATCCAAATGAATTCGTGATTTTTTTCAAGTTTATCTAAGTTTTCAGAATAAGTAGCACAAGCTTTTCTATAAGTAATATTTAGTATTGTGAATTCATGTTCAGAATCTGAATCAGATATCGAATCACAATCAGAATCAGAATCATCGGAGCCTGAATTGTCTGCATTCAGAATCGATATGTTTTCGTCGGAATCACTATCCGAATAATCTGATTCATACTCTGCATGCGATGAAGCAGAAGATCTTGAACGTTTTCGTGACATAACAAATGTATTGAAAAAGTGAAAACCAATATTTGAATTATATGCTTTACTTATAATTCATTTACAAATTGTATAGAACATATGTGTCTATGCACAAATGAAAGGATGTATGAGTTTGTTTGTGAATTTTGTAGTGGTAGATAGAAACAAAATTTTATGTACAATTCAACAAAAATTTTTTTCTCTAAACATATAGACTGGAGACGCGTTGGCTCAGTCGTCAAGGCGTCGGATTGCTAACCGGAAGGTTCGTAGTTCGCGAATCCCTTCTCTGACGATTTTTCGAGCAGGCACCACTGTTTACAAACAATGTGCCTTCTTCAACGCGTGCTCGACGTGGCTAGAGATGCGATGCTCTTTGTGACCGCACGTTGATCGCCACGGCTTCGAATAAAGACAGGCGTGAATCTGACCAATTCACCCTGAATCCACTCCGGTCAAAAAATACATTACAACCCATAGCTATTAGGAGTAGACTGTGATGTACGGCTATAGATCTTTCGAGATCTGAACGCCACACATTTATTTTATTTATTTAAACCTATAGACTCAACGAAAAAATTTTTAAGAACAAAAAAGTCTTGAAATTAGTCAATATACACTCTCAAATTTTTTCAAAAATTTCTTAGATATTTTAGATACGTTTCAATAGCTTCAACTGCTGCAGGTGTAAGTCCACTATCAACTTCGAGAAGATATAGTTCAGAGGCTCGATCCAAAATTGATTTAGCTTTTCCGCAAGCTTTTCATTTGTACAAAAAATTTATAGGCGGTGTTGACGTGCATGATGGACACTGCAATAATGTACTTCCAAGTATACGTTCCAAAAAATGGACATGGGTCGTTTTTATAAGATTTATACAGGCATCCATTACAAATTCCCTCGTAATTTTCAATGCTACACGCGATGGAAAGAAAAAAGTTGGAATAAAAGAGTTAACTATTTCGATTGCTAAATATTATATTCAAAAAAGTCAAACAAGTAAAACAGTTCATACACGATCTAATAGGGACAAATTAAAAAATTGTTCAACTGAAAAATGTCCAATAAGAACAAGGATCTATTGTGAAAAATGCAATCTATATGTATGCAATAATTGTTGGGCAAAGAAGCACTGATGAAAGAAATGTTAAAGTGAGAGGCAAGGGGACTCACGAAAAAAAGCACCCCAAAAGAGACAAAGTTCTACCACGTCCACGCCGTTGTCTCTGGGTAATGCTAAGAGTAGAAAAAAACAATGTATATGTACGGAATCAGCAAAGTAGTCAAAGAACACTCTTAAATTTTTTAGATATGTTTGAAAAATTGGATTTTTTGAAATTTTCGAAAATCGAAAATTGGATTCAAAAATTCTGAAAAAATTTAAGAGTGTTCTTTGACTAATTTAAAAACATTTTTCTTCTTAAAAATATTTTTCTAAAGTTTATAGTTTTTAAGAAAACGATAGATTAAGATTTTTATAAAATTTTTTCATTCTCGCCGCCATTTTGAAGAAACGCGTCGATGAAATTTTCTGAAAAAAATTCCTCTTAATGTTCGAGTGCCATGATCACCTCTGATCATAGTAAAAAGTCGATACCTTTGCGGTATCATTGTGAAAAAAAATGCGAAAACAATTTTTTTTCGAAAATTTTCACGTTTTTCACGTTTAGATCGACCATATTTTTTTTTCTCGGTGTCTAATCGAAATTTTGGGCTCAGATTCTGAAAGAACATCAAATTTCGCGTAGGATTAGAGGTATTGCATTATTTTTTTGGTCCAATAATATAATAAATAAACACGTTGAAAAGTTAGCAAAAATTCTGATCACCTCAGCGTTAATGGGTTAATATTTTTGACAATTATTTTATCGTTGATTATTTTTCTATGGTTTTTTCGTCACGGTTATTTTGTCAACGGATTTCTAGTTGCGGTACGCCAACTAATTACTTTAGAACAAATAATCATACTCTAAACTAATAATTAAAACAACAAGGGATAAATTAATAACTGAGAGAATTACTCCACATATAAACTAAGTAGGTATCGATACTTCCTTCTTATTTTCCCTGAGAAATTACATATGACTCAACATTCGTTCAAAGGATCAAGGGAAACCTAGAAAGAACCTCAATCCAGTCACTTTAATAGATTTAATTGCTTTATTAAAATTAAGTCAGTATTTTAGTAGTAACTGGGAATAATTATAATCTGAGATCTAATAGTTATTGTTTATTTCAATTTCAGTCAAGCTCTTAGTTCTAAAAACCTTGGCTCTTGTAATGGTTTTGTTAAAATATCTACTAACTATTAACCCGTTGAAATATATTCCACTGTTATTACATTTTTCTCTATCTGTTTTCTAGCTGGATTTTTATATATTTATACTTATAGCTAATGATTTTAAAAACAACGCTTCCTTTACCGCCTCAAACTGGGCCATATACTCAGCTTCTGTTGATGAAGCTGCAACGTAGGTTTAGGATATAGTAAAACGCTCAAATAATTCGAACAAATAGCCTGTTGTACTTTTTCGATCCAGAATATCATATCCTTACCAGTCAGAATCAACATACCCAGTCAAAACATCACTGTAATTACCTTTGTTGTATGTTAATTTAATGTCGTTTGAGCCTATTGAATATCTCAGCACTGTTTTTAGACATTTCCACAGTTTAATATTTTTTTTATTAGTATATCTGCTTAAGATATTCACTGCTGTACTAAATTTGGTCTTGTACACACCATAACATACATTAGGCATCCAATGACATTTCGATAGGGTGGATTAATACCTTTATCTGAATTAAGAGCTTCATAATTTACTTTACTTTCAAGTCGTATATTCACCGGTTTACAATCATCCTATCGATTAAAACTCATGACTTATTTTCCGGCAAAGAGATACAATTACAAAAACCTAAAGCTCTGATCCGGCTCGAAGGACCAATAAAATGTTGAGAAAATCTCAACTGTTGAATTAACCTAACCGTTTAAGGATAGGGATGATTGTGCTAGAACAGAGCAAACGGAAGTCAGGTTTTATAAAAAATAAAGTATCTTTATTTTAAGCACTAACAGGTACACTAAATACACTGACAACTTTGTGTTATTAACTAGGAAGACTGAATGTCGCTCAAAATCACTGAATGTCTATTTTAATTATACTGAATCTGAATTCAATGTCTAAAAAATACTCAACTTGGTGTGTTCAGTATTATTGACCTCCCACACGAGCTCAGCACGCTTCTCAAGTTGATCAAGGATATGATTGTGTACGTGGCGTTAGCCTATATATGCAATGCAAAATAAATTTATTTTACTTTCTTGAATGTACTGTGAATTGTCTTGAACTATTGATTGATTTCTATTGTAGACTACAACCTGAATGTTTCTGATGCAATAGCACTAGCACTAATGATTGACTCAAAACTTTACGATTTGTTTGAAAGGAATGTGAATGGCGTGTACACGTGAACGAGAACAGTGAAAGAATGGCGACAGGAACTTCATTAGTCAAAAGGGACACTGAACATTAGTCAAATGAGTGACTAGATTAAGAATTATTGATTATATTGGTTATCGACCCCAGTCCCAAGATGGCCGCCGAAGTTCCTGTCAGCTAGCAAATTCAAACTGAGAATTAATTAATTCTCAACACAATTATTCATTATAATAAACAATTAAAAATTGTTATATACAAAAAAAATGAATTCTTACAATGGAGTTTTTTTAAAGAAAATCGAACCTCGCGAATCATAATAAAATGGACAGAATATCAATTACCAATTATTATAAACAATTAAAAATTGTTCACTTGTGTACCATCACATCAAAAATTCACTTAAAGTGAAAGCAAAATTTCATTTAATTGATCACTAAAGTTTTTTTTTCAATACCTAATTTTTCACTGCAAACTGATATAAATTGATATCTATAAAACACACACAATTATAATAATATAGTTCAACCGTGTATAGTAGGCATCTCAAATAATGGGCTGTTCAAATAGTGAGCATATCGAATAATTATTATCCATATCAAAAAATAATTTTATTTTCAACTAATGAAAAAACTATCTAATCAATTATGTTTTAAAAAGCATTGACGATAAAGATCAAATTGAGTTTTATGTATAATTTCTGCCATGTGCTATGTCAATATTTTCTATGTTGAACATTACAATACATTCGAAATATAATGATTTCTATTTATTATTCGTTTCACAATATTTATAATGTTACCGAAAAAATTTATAATAGTTAAAAAAAAATGAAATTCAATATCCGGGTGTCACAACCGTCAAAATGGATGATTTCTCGTCCATTTAAAAGAAAGAAATCTATTTTACCATCAGTAACAATAAAAGTTAACTATAAGACCCTATAGGGCCATAATTGTTATTCATGAAACAACAGATAAGGGACGAGATTTCATCATGTTAGCTTATCTACGATCTTACAGAATAATAGATGTGGAAATTTATTGACGTCAAAAATGCCACGACTAAAGTTCCACGTCTACATACTAATACAATCAAAACTCATAAACATATACCCCATAATATCATGTGTAAGTGGGCCTCAATTGATATAAAAAGGGCCACTTTTTAGGGAATAATCATTCTAATCTCTGGCGTTGACTCTGACTTGTATACTGATTGTCAGTCTTCTCCGGAGGCTCGGATTCACTATTAACCTATTTTCCAACTTCCTTTATATTTCTCAACATTCTACAGGAGCTGTATAACTCTGCTTCAAAGTAAGGTTGAAGATATAATCCACAATATTTCCCCTCAATAAATTAAGTGAATCCAGAGTAGGCTCAACCTAATTACTAGGGCCATACTTCGGTCTTGGACTGGTAGTTGGGATATAAAGTCTGAGTCAATCATACCTAGAGTCTTGATTGTTCTAACTAAATTAACCACAGTGACACTTTCCCCATAAGGAATTTACTGGTAACTAAAACTTTTATTATTATTGTTCTATTAATATAATATATCCTATCCTTGTTGTGGGAACCGTATAAAATAAAACTTATTGAAATCAATCCTCATTTTATTTAAAGAAAACTTTGAAAGAATATCTCTAAGTTTCTCGAGACTATCAGTGTATCCGAATCCGTGTTCGTTACCTGATGTAGAACACAAATAAATAAACAGAAATTATCTAGGGTACCTGGTACGTTGGTTAGTACTAAACCTCGATTACCAGTGTTGAGGAAAGATTCAGTAGCAGATTAGTATCTGACTGTCAATACTTCCTTAGCCACTCTTATAATTTTGAATAAATTAGGGACGTTCATTCGAACGTCACACGGGCTTCCAAAAAATACTAAATATGTCATTTAATTACATTTTTTACAATATGGCTTTGTGACAGCGCGTTCGGAAAGCGCGCGATGAGCTTCTAGTCCATATTAAATTTGGTTTAAATGTGTCCACTTCGGTCAAGAGTAATGTTATTTTCTTCGCGCGTGACTCTGATTCCCAAGAAAAAATTAATTTCCTGTAGATCAACCATGTCAAAGCGATTCTTTCAATAATTTTTTAAATTTCTCATAGCTTTATTATCTGCTATAGCAATTACTACGTCATCTACATATGACAAGACATGAATGTTTTTCAAGATATTTTCTTTATTTAAAATATATAGACATCTATCTGTTTTCACATCCGTGTAATTTATCAGCAAATTGAATTAATTTGCAAAAGCTGTTGGAAATCTCAAACTTGAAATTCTCGCAACTAGAGCAAAAGTCTTATTATAATCTTATTATTTTTTGTTGCGAATACCCATTTGAAATCAATGACATTTTTATACTGTGGCCTTGGTACTGAAGTCTATGTATCATTAGTTAAAAGTGAACTTATTTCATTGCCTATTGCTTTTTCCCATTCATCCCTATCATCTCTAGCTATAATCTCTTGGTGTGATGTAGGAACTTTACATACAACCGATTGAATGATCATTCGTAATTTTATCTTCGTTATAAGAAATACATGGATGCTTTTTAATCCGTACACTCCTACGCGGTTCATGACATCAGGCGAATACAGGATGTCTTCCAGCTTTCCTTGAACTCCTTTATCCATAATGACTTTGAATGTTCTGTTCTTTGTTGCATTTATAAATGTACCATTCATTGCTTCTGATATCTTCAATGGATTTCTCGAAATGACAAAGTTCCTTGTTAATTCATTTCTGTTGATAAAATGGTCGAAAGCACCAGAGTCCAACGAAAAAGTTATTTTGTTTTTGATTTTATAATTAATCATTAAATCTCCAGCCATTAATGCAAAACCAGACGTATCTTTTGAAGAAATTCCTAGCTCTATTATTTGTACAGTTTGTAATATGCTTGAATATTTATGAGTTCTTCTGTCCTGTTCTTTTTTATAATGAGTGACGGCCTTTTTCATGTAGTCCAGTCAAGTTAGACCTGAAATTGCAATTTTTCAACCTCGATCAAATTTGGCTGGCATATTTCTAGGCATGCTAGATTTAAGTGGGGATAGTTTTTAGGAGGTTGCGAACGCAGCGTCAGGTTCGCGAACTCTCAAAGTTGGGAAAAATTGGGGTGCTGAGGGCCTAGCACTGAGCGGAAGACAGACTGCGTATCGGACGCACTCTTCGCACTTATTGCAAGTTTTAAAGCATAATGATCGAGCTTAGAGAAATTGTAATATAAACAAAACCTATAGAATAGAAAAACCGGGTTTTGTTTATATATTGTAAAATAAGACTCAATAACAACTTCGGAAAATTAGTAAATTAATTAAAATGTTTATTAATAATTGACAGCAATTAATAAAAAGAAAGAATCCGTGCGGTCAACTCAAGTCTCAGACAAAAACTGGAGATAAACAAACTCTCCCCTCGTTGCTATAAACAATCTAATCGTCAAGCAATCGTTGTTAACTAACAAACTGTCGTTAGTCTAATAGTCATTAGATGGCGACATACAAATATTTTACACTTCTCCCGATCTTCTAAAAATTGCCACCTGGCAATTCCTATTAGTTGGGTAAAAATATTGGATTAGGCTGAAATAAAAAAACATGAAAAAATCTAAAATTTAATTTCTAATTCGAAATTATGATAATCAAAATAATAATCATTCAGCCTAGATTCCAATATTGCCGCTTCCCAACTCTGTCTGCTTTAAAAATAAATAAAACAAATAATTAGGAGGGAAAAATCCTGCGGCGGGTAAAAACCTCCAAACAGACCAAAATGATTTGAATTAAGCTAATAACGTGATTCTATACAATAAAAGATTTCTTAAGAACTAATCGTCCGTTAGTCAAATGAAAAATTAAAAATTAAAATTTCCATCTTCAATTCCTTTTCCATCCTTCTTTTTCATCAGGAGGAACCACTAGGAAGAACCAAAAGAACCCAAAGAGTAGGAAATGCCAAGAACTGGAAGGTCACGGAACTAAACAAAATAAAAGTTCCTCACAGAATCAAAGTTCCTTTTAAAAAATTTCATTTTTAATCATAAATTCAATGTTCAATTAATAATTAGGTTGAATGGTCACATTTCATGGAGTCAATTCTCCAAATAAATTCCGACTTCGCATCCTTTTTTTAAATAAAAATCCGATTTTCAAATAAATGATTCAATATCATTAAAACAATCAATTCAATTCCACCTTGCGCAAGGAATTTTCATAAATAAGTTCAACAGCTTCTGCTCACTGTGCAAACTAAATTATTAAAAATTAGGCTCACAGTTACGCATACTCTCCGAACAAAAATATTAGGATACCATGGACATCTAGTACCTCACTCTGCTTCACTTTGGCCAATAAATGAAGAAAAGGATTCCAGTACAATGACTCCAACCGTGTATATCCTACAGTAACTCCACGAGAACGCTCCAGGACAGACATTGTGAATTTACATCAACAATCAAATGATCAATGAGAGCCAACATTCTCAGACTGGAAGTTACAAAAACCCTGAATTCAACAGAAATTAGGAATCCAGAAAGAGTCACCAATGATTCATTATCATCATACGGAGCGAGTCTAATCATTCAATCACTTAAAAACGACCATTCGAGATTTTCTGAAATTCGAAACACAACATCTTTAAGTAGATTTCAGATGCATGAAGACCTTCCAAAAATAACTAAAACTTTAGGCGATTTCCTTCACTTTAAAGAATTGAAAATTGAATTAAATCTCTGAATTTAATCTAAAAGAATTTCAAACCAAATTTAATTTTTTTCTGTTAAACTTGATTTAACAGCCTGAAAAATCTTACAATTCTTCTTAGAATGAAATTTCTCGTAAATTTTCATCTACAAAATTACTTTTCAAATTATTTTACGAAAATTCGAAAGAGTATTTTCTCACACAATATATCGAAAGTAAAAAAAAAAAAATTACTCAATTTATAGATGTCAGCACTCCATTTGATTTTAAACTTTTTTGCCGTTTGAAAATTTTTTAAAATAATCATTTAAAAATGAGAATTTGGTTATTTGAAAATTCATTTGAGACGTGTACATGGCGCAAAGTTTTACTTTCTTCTAATGATGGCAGTTATAGTAGGATACTCCTAACACTTGAAGGAAAATTCTGTATAAAATTTATGCTATCAAATGTTTTTGAATATTTTGATCAAACATTCGATCTACAATTCCTTACGCACACTTATGTAATCTTTTTATTCAACAATTGATATAAACAATTTTATAGTTTTGCGATGATGGCAAATCAAACTCGACGCAATTTTATGATTTCAAACATTTTTTACATGTAGAGCAATTTGAAAATATCGGATGTTCAAACAACAGTGACGTGGCGCCGTTTTTTTACAGATATCGAACAATATCTGTTTTTGGGGGATTTCACTTATTTTTTCCAATAAGTTTTCATAGTAGATTAGATATTATTGATTTTATTAAAAAATTAAAAACCTACGATATCGCGGAATCACCGTGGTAACTTAATTTTACACGAAAGATCAATAGAAAACAATAAATGTTTTTTTAGAATTTATTCTCCTTCGTCGGTATCTTTAGTTTAATTGAAGCTCGTTTTTACAGTAAAATAATTCAAATTTTTCGTAATGATGTCGAGTTCGATTATTTATAACAAACTCTATTAGTTTTTAATATAGACGTTTGTTTAAATTAATTTTTCATTCTTAGCAATGATTACAGCAAGGCAAGTTGATTTGAGATGAGTTGAACGACGTTGAAGTGATACTAATGTTTCCACACTGCAAATCCAAGTCTGTTACTCTTGTAGACACTTTTAACACGCTAAGCCTCTTCAATGTTAAATGCCATAAACTAACTATAGATTTTTCACATACAACGAAATGTGTAACAAGTGTCTACAAATAATTTATAGTTTGTTACTGAACATTTTACATTGAATACGCATTATGTATGTTATTCTGATACGTTTTTCGGATCTCGGGATTTGCAGTCCGTCAGGGTAAAGAGATAAAGTCTGACAAAAGATATAGGATGTATGGGTTTCTTTCTATCTATGCTACGATACGAGATTATTCTCGCAAATTTGTCCGCGTAAGTGCTGTTTGATTGGTATTAACAGCAATGAATTGAAAAAATTAATGGATTGGAATTAGAAACCGTTCACTTTTCAGCCGATTAATTGAACCTCTTATTCTTTGTAAATAATCTATGTGGCATGATTACGTAACATAAGAATTGATTGAGTGAAGTTTTAAATAAAAATTTTGACGTTTCAATGTCGCAGTTCTAGCTACGTAATACTTTGTGATAACATAAGAAATAAAGCAATAAATCTGTGTGTTTAAATAAAAACAGTAAAAATTCGAATTTTAATGTAATATTTGATAGATGCTCATTTAGAGCGATTACAATAGTAATCAACACCATGTTCGATTACATATAATCAACATGAGTAATAAGTTTTTATCAGTTAAAAAAAGAAAAGAATCCTGTTAGAAAAATCCGAATCAATAGCATACCCAGTAAACACTGTTACACGTAGAGAAATGTATAGGAAAAATTACCCTGAATTTTATAGTTATTTGGTGATACTGCAGGGTAAAGGTAAAAATTACTATACACATTATAAAAATTACTGTGCACATTGTAAGAATTACTAAACTGCATAGTATTTTTTACTTTAATTTTACCCTAAAAATTACTATGCAGTTTAGTAATTCCAGGGATCGTCAAAAAGAGTATATTCAATTACACATTAATCAATTACTAGGAAATTGTTAATCAGAAAAAAGAAATTAGCAATTACTTCTGTAATAGATAATATCGAAAATAAAATTATCAATTACAGTAATAATTGATAATTTTATTTTTAAAATTATCAATTGAGAATGTAACTTTAATCTAATGGATCCAATTACAAATTAACGGAGTAATTTTTTTTGCCGAATTACTAAATACAAAAGTAATTTGTAATTTAATAATTTAAATTTCTAAATGAATAATTAGTAATTTTACTGAGAATTAATTAAAAATTTTATTTATTTTGTGATGAAAGCATCACGTTCTCATAATAAGACAAAAAAAATGTTTTAATATGTATATCAACGATTCAACTTATAGTTCAATAATAAATTATGTGTTTTAAAGTTCACACATATATTTTGACTATAACACATGTGTTTAAAACAACTTATTTATGTTTTAATGTTCGTCAAGATGTTTTAACGTTGAATCATACAATCAAACGTTCTTACTTATGTTATAATGATAATATATGTTATGAACTTATTTATGTTCAAATGGATGAATATGGGTTCTAATGTTCCAGATCATATTCCAATATACTAGAATATGTTCCAGCGTTATATTATGTGTTCTAACGTTTCTATTTATGTTCTTATGATGGAATATGTGTTCTAACGATTCTTTTTAAGTTCCAATGAACAAAAATATGTTCCAACGTTATATATTATGTATTCTAACATTTCGACTCACGTTCTAATGATTAAATATGTGTTCTAACGAACTTATTCATGTTCGAATGGTCGAATATGGGTTCTTATGTTTCAAAACGTTTTGATAATCAGAGATATTCGCTCATACTGTATAAAAAAGTGAGCTATGCTTAAACTCAAACGCAACTTTGAATTTTATTAATGATTATCTTATGCGAATATTCATCCATTATACAATTATCGATGATCATTAGTTCTAGTCTATACTGCATATAATTATGACCATTTATATCTCGCTCTTATTATTCGAGTAATGTCTATTTTTTTTTTACATTGTTAGTGATAATTATTGTTTTTTTCAACAAACATTTTTGATGGCAAAAGTTTGCAAGAAAGACGGAAAATAAACTAGAGTGATTTATTACCAAGATGAATAAACACATAAATTCTTTAATGGTAATGAAAATAGGGAGCATCCTGGCCGAAGACTAGAGCTATATTGTTTGTAGTCTATGATTACTCCGATAAATACTCAAGAATCAAAATGGAAAAAAATCTAGTGTATCCTGACATGGTGTCATTGACATCTATGTCAATACAGTTGAAATAAATCAGGAATTTGTTTTGTGTGAGATATTGTGAATAGAATTAGTAAACTTGTATAAAGTGCAGTGTAACAGACCGACCTTTGTTTAATTAAGGTTAGTTATAATAAATATATAAATTATTAAATGATTTTATATTAATAATTTTTCAACGAACTTTTTTAAAGATATATTAAGTGGGAACAATCCAATTTCTTAATGTTAATAGTTTGTTTCCATTTAATAAAACAAATAGTTTCTGTAGAATGTAATGTATTCAACACGAACACGTAGTTATCATTGAAATTCTTTTCGAGTCAAATTATCTCCTCAACAACTCCTGTTTATGTTTAATTCATTTGAAAATTTCGTTTTTTTAAAATAAAATCATAATTGAGTTGATAAATGAACCATGTATTATGGTTTTTTAGTATTATAATTAAATCAAAATATTTACTCCTGAATAAAATAACAAATAAATAACATTTTAATTCATGAAAAAGTGCCGATGATAATTAATATGCATGATTTTGTAACTTGAAAAAATTCTGCTTTCAGATGGAAAATGGACAAGTAAATTTAGATCTCAGCAAAATAAAAGGTAAGTAAAGAGAAAATATTTTTGCGCTTGCTGCACGGAGTATAATAATCAGGTTTACTTACCTAATCGAGGAAACTTATATTAGCATCCGTTACAAGAATTCTAGTAAAATTTCATGTACAGCGTGAAACAGTTTATTATATCATCTTAAAAATAGTATTAGAAAAATCAAGCAGAGACAATTTTAGATTTTTTATTTTATTACTAAATTATTTTTTTATGTTGTATAGATTTCTCGCTATCTTTGAACTCTGTATACGTAAAATTAATGTTTAACATTCATATAATCTAACAAAAATAATTTTTAATTGTTCGAATTATTATTTTTGTTGAGAATTAATTAATTCTCAGTTTGAATTTGCCAGCCGACAGGAACTTCGGCGGCCATCTTGGGACTGGGTCGATAACCAATCGACCAAATAATCGATAATTCTTAAGGCTGGGCTGAAGTCAGAGAGGCGACTGATTCCCACTATCCAAATACATGGGATCGGGATATTTCTAATTTCTTCGCCAATTTACTATTATTTCTGTAAAATTAGGTACCAAATTACAGAGGAATTAATGCCGGACTGACGTAAACAACAATTTTTTATATATAGTGAATATTTTTATTAAAAAAATTAGAAAGAATAATGAAAAAATTATGAATTGACTTGCCGCGCTTAAATTCCAAGATGACGGCCATGTTTCAGATGAAAAATCACTAATTATTCTATTTTTATACGTTTTTCGCCCATAATTCGTGTTTGCGTCAGTCCTGGCCACCTGTCTGAATGTCAAAAAAATCAATTCATAGTATAAAATTGAATAATTTAGGAATAATTAGAAATATTGTATTCCAGATGATATTCTCCGGAAAATAAGTTTGAAAAAATTCTGATAGGTGACAGCATTATGCTTGCAGATGACCTCAGTCATCCATATTGAGAAAATGCTCAATCCGTATCCAGAACTGATGGTGCCCTGCATTTTGGTGAGTAATTTGTGTATGAGTGTGTACGGGTAATATATGTATGTGATGTAAACATAGTGTATCACTTTACAATGCCTTATACTTTGATGACTGTTGCAGTTAGAATAAATGATAATGATGATACTCATTTAACATTAATTAATATAATACCTGCGAATAACTTCAAATACATATATTCATCCATTATTATCATTTTTATTAGGTATAAATGTTAATAAAAAAGCTCAATTCCAAGTCGGCGTATCCAAGCATGTAGTGTAAAAACAAATGCACATAAACTCAATATCGAGATTATGCTGGCCATGTGGTTAGAGCGTCAGAGTTCTATTTTGCCGGGCAGGGTTCGATCCCAGTCATAATCACTTTTTTTTCTACTTTATTCGTTAGATTAGCATGTAATTATAATATTGACATGCCATAATTAATCCATTATAACGATTTGATTTTTTTCCCTCTTTACTCATTGAATTTATTGACGCTAAGTCGGAAAATATTTGAACAGAGCCATAAACTTTTTTTTTGTATAAATACATTGATAATAGCCTGTGTTTAACAACTTATACATCTTTACATGTATTAACAATGTTATGTTATTAACAAGTTAATCATATTATTATTAACATTTAAAAGTAGTTTAAACAATCTGTGGCCAGTTTCGGCACTTTCCCGGCAAGCTCTACCCCTACTCTCTGTGCCCAAGCCTGCAGCTTATAATTTTTAAGCATATATAAGCATATATAAGCGTATTGGAACCATAATAGCTCAGTGGTTACAGCATCGGTCTTTTATTTTGCTAGGCAGGGTTCGATTCCAGTCATGATAAAGTTTTTTTTTTCTTTTTTATTAAAATTATAATATTAACATGCCAAAAGTAATTGTTTACAACGATTTGATTTTTTTTTCTCAATTATTTATGTAATTTATCGACGCCGAGTCGGAAAACATATGAACAGGGTTATAAACACTTTTTTTACTATAGCTATATAAACGTAGCTTTTTTTAAGCAATTTAGAAATATTTAGAAGTAGTTGAAATAATCCACGGGGATTTCCGGCACTTCGCCGGCAAACTCTATCCCTACCCTTCGTACTCAAGCCTGCATTATACAATTTATAAACATAAACGTAATGTCAGAGATGATGTGTTAGCTCTGTGAGTAGAACACCAAGCTTTCATTTTACCGATTAGGGTTCGACCCCAGTCATAGCCAATTTTTTTTTCCTTTTTTTTTTATTAAAATTTTATATAAATACAATAATTGGTTGTTTATATAAGTTCAAAATCAATTCCTATTGTCTTTTAAAGACAACACTTTCGAAAAAAGAGAATTCATAGTAACTCGTTCCTCAGCCTTAGCTTATTTTCAGAAAAACAACTTGTTTTCCGTCAATTATTGGAAGAATAATTTAATAAAATATATGAATTAATTTATAAGTATATAAAGTCACTTAAGCAATAAAAAGAAAAAAAAATTGCCTATGACTGGGATCGAACCCTGCCCAGCATAATGAAAGATTGGTGCTCTAACCACTGAGCTATTATGGTTCCAATAATATTATAGATGCTTGAAAATTATAAGCTGCAGGCTTAGGCACAGAGAGTGGGGGTAAAGCTTGCCAGCGAAGTGTCGGAACTCGCCGCGGATTGTTTAAACTATTTTTTATTGTTAATAAGTTGTTAAAAAAGGCTATTATCAATGTATTTGTACAAAAAAAGGTTGATGGCCCTGTTCAAATATCGTCTCATTTGTCATCGATTAATTGAAAAATAATTTTACATAAAAATTGAAATTTAAAACTCATTTTTGGCATGATAGGATTGCAATTACATGCAATTTAAATAAAAAAAAAATTTTGCCGCAATTGGAATCGAACACCGTTCGGTAAAATAAATGTCGAATCTTCTGACTACAGAGCCAGCATATTTTTATTTGCTTTGTTTACATTTAGATATCATAAGCTTCAGGCTTGGTAACAGAGGGTGGGGGATGTGCTTGCTCGTCAACTGTTCGAACTCGCAGTCTTCTCTGAAAAATAAGACGGAGATAGATAGATATATTCTGTGCTCTGTCTTGCTCGAAACAGATTATTCTGAAATTTGTAAATTTCTTGGTGCCCTAAGGCTCCCTTTTTGTAGTGCATCCCTGAAAATTATCATTTTTCGAACGATTTCATTGTTACCTACTCAATTTCAATTGATGTTAAGCTTCGGCCTTTTGCCGCACTACGCGAGGGCGTAAAGTCAACTCCGGGAAACTTTCTGACTTCAGCCCAGCCTTAATACAGTCAATCATTT
>NW_023276422.1:0-6100 GCF_013357705.1 Chelonus insularis
CACTACAATCCAAGTGTTTTAAGTTGAAAACATTTTAAACATTTAAACGTATGCAGTCACTTTTTAAATGTTTCTAAGTGCTTTAGAGAAAGCAACACTTCAAGTGTTTTATGGTAAAACATTTTATTTGCTTTTTATTTACGCCATGTAAAGCACTTGAAGTGTTTTATGAAATATTTATCGAATGTATCTGAAATATATTAAAAAGCTTTTAAAAAGAATTCAATTATGAATTAAATAAAATTTTTATTGATATATTTTGAACAATGTAATTTAAACAATTTCTGATTAAATAAGATATAATGCTTATCAATTATGTCTATCAGAAATTTAGGAACTTGAATGAGAATGAATGATAAGGTTTCAAATATTGCAAATGAATATATTCAAATATTGCGATGAATATATTCATTTTTATTCTAACAAAAAAAATATTAAAAATAATATTACAAAAATACTATTTTATATAAGTAAAAACTCGATTTTAATTGTTTTCACACGTAAAAAATATTCTATTCCTGCTCTATTACCTCAGTTTCAAGTTTTTGATCTATTTTCCTTAGAAACTTTACAACTACTGGATTTTTCTCAAATACAGTTCTCAAAATTTCATGATCGAGAAATTGTAACATGTGACGATATGGTTGGGGGTATTCAATATGCCACACATAATATGCTGCTAATAAACAAGTGATTACTTTTTCAATTGAAGGATTATCGATGTGCATGCGAATATTTTCATCAGCTACAATTATGGCATCTTGAATGTTCTGTTCAGTAGTATACAGAACACAACGAGGTGATTCATCTACTTCTACTTCAATATCTGTTAATGAAGTATTAACCTGTAAAAAATACACATTTTTTAACTTCCTTATAAAATGATACGAAAATACAAACAATTTCAAAATGATTTAAAGTTTAAAACATACTTGTTTTAATATAAAGAGAGGCTTTATACTTTTTTTTATTTTTTTTCGATAGTTCACTATTTAAGGTAATCATGACCATTGCTTTAGATAGTTCATGCGATTCTTCAACCTCAAAAAATTTAAATAACTTTTTCACCATCGAGTTGATGTTGTCGTTTATCATTTCCTGCGTCAAGTTTTTTAGGTTGTAGAATTCAAAAAGTAACTGAAATTATTTAAAAAGTAGAAAATAATAAATGATTAAAATGTGTGATTCTTGAATATAGAAGACAGAATTTTAGTGTAGTATTTATAAATATTTTATTAATACCAAGTCACTATTCTGAAGTTGTGGATATCTATCAATGATTTCAGAAATTGATTGAGCAGTGTTTTCAATCCATTCACGTCGATCCTTCTGTGTAATTTTCAAGAGTCTGTGAATATGAGGAGTATTGCCTTCTTTCTTTTTCTTTTCTAGCTCTTTTAAAAGCAACATTTACGTCAAAAGTCGACGGTTCTGATGTAGAAATCGGCGGTTCTGATATAAAAGTCGGCGGTTCTGATCTAAAAGATGAATTATTTTTACTATACAGCAATGAATGCATGTCTTAAAAAATCACAATTATACTTACGTTTCTATTGTAACAACATCAGCATTAGAAATTGATTTAATTATTTTTCCATTTGCATTCCTTTTAGCTGCTTGCCTCTTCGCAGTTTGTTCGATGGTTCCTTATCCATGAGCTGAGGGTAGCTCTGACTATGGCCTTTACAGAAATGAAATTGAAAAAATTTGGTTTACAATAAAATGAAAATAAAAAGATAAAATATTTACAGAATCTCCATTCTTCAATCCTAATGGTGGATAAACTTTGACAATGTTTTCTGCCATATTTTTATAATCAGTTTTAGATGGTATTCCTGCTGTTTTCTGCCATAAATACGTCCCCCAATGATACATTAAATCCTTCTGAGCATGCACTACACCTATTTCGTCCACCTTTTGTTGTAAATCGGAATTTAGTGGAGGTAATGACTCGCCAAGTGAAATAATATTTCGTTTCACAGCAAATTTTTTTTTTGTACTCTTAGAAAATTCAACTTTAACATCTTTTTATAATCTGAATTAAATATGAAAAAATATTAATATAAAACATAATAATTATAGCATCATGTATAGTAAATTTAACATTACCACAGGATTTTGCAGTAGAGGTTGATGCAACTGATGATAATTCACTAAAATTGAGATCAGATATTGGAGCAAGATTTTCTTTCACCTGTCAAAATTTTTTTTAAAAGAAAAAAGTAGTACCAATAGATTATCGAATTTATTACTCAGTCAATTAATTATTACACAATGTTAAGTATTATGATACATATATGACTTACTTCATCAACAGCTATATCATCTATCTGCTCTGCTTCTGAACATATTTGATTTTCCACGTAAGGTTCAGTATATAAAACTTTCATAGACATAGGCAATACTTCTTCTTTGTTAAGTATTTTTGATGAAACAATAGAATTACTTTCTGTTAATATTGAAATGGTCGATTCAGGTAATGATGATGATAAAAAAATTATATTGAGTTTCATTTTATCAGGAATTTCATCATCATCTTCAACATCACACCATATTTGTGTGTCAGGATCTTGCATTTGAATAATGATACTTTTTCCATTGGCAGCTTCCGTTAACAGTTTATCACGAGCACAAATGTTTTGAATTTTTTCTCGCACAAGATCAACATCTGAATGATTTTTATCAGACACAAATTTAACACATTTGCACTATTGCCCCACTGCACAAAAAACCTTTTTTTCCATTATTCCACCAACGATTCACATATCACAAACAGTTGACTTACAAAAATAATTGATTAGTGATCACTGATAAATAATAAAAGACTACACAACATACGACTTGGCGCCAACGAACAGCAGAAACCTTTGTCACAGCACATGTATATTACTAATACTATTATATATTATACTAGTGTGTATATATATAGTATATTCTATACTAGTGTGTACATTCGTCGCGACAACCTATTAGATTTAATTCAAACTGCCAAATTTTCTCGAACGGATGTGTTGATGTGTGTAGTGACAATAACAAATCAATTGATAAATCGATGAATAAAAATTTTTTTAATTCGAGAAATTCATTTATTATATTAAAAAGGTTAAATAGAAAGGTTTCATAAAATATGAAGATTATACTTTCATAACATTATTGTGTGCTCAATATAAATATATTAAAAATGAGTACAGAAATTAATGAAAAATGCTCAATGTGTTTTTTCACTAGTGTGTCAAAGTTGAATGTAATTAAACATATTGTATGGTATCATCGATTTGATCTAAGTTTTATGGTAAAGTGTACTCAACATGGATGTGGGGCTACATACCAAAATTGGAAATCGTTCAACAATCATCTTTACCGCAAACATTCAACGATTTTAAGAGCAGAGGGAAATATAACGGCTGATAACATAGAAAATACAAATGACATTGAGACAGAAGAAGAAATTCATGATGCATCACTGAACGAAGATGAACCTCTAAGTGAGTTCACAATTATATTATTGTTCTTATATTTGATTAACAATTTGCAAGTTATAATATTTTTAAATTATATTAATATATAATCAAAATCACATTCGAGTTTCAGGGTTTAATCATTCAATAGAGTCACTTCAATGGCATGCTGCAAAATTTTTTATCAATATACGTGAAAACTGTAAAGTTTCGCAAAATGCGATGAATAAGGTTATCGATGGAGTCGCTCATTTGTTGGACATTTATTTTTCTTTAATTATGGTAAGTTGATAGATAAAAAATTAGTCTGTATGTAATCATTAATTCTTACTACGACTATTTTACGTGACTTGAGATGCATTGTTTTTTATTTAGATAATTCTTCCTTTTAACAACTTTTTATTTCACAAATTGTTTGATAGATCTTATGTTAATTGGTAAATCATTTATTAATATTTATATTTTTATTAAGTATCTGTATCTGATGAAATATTATACATACTATTTCCAGAAAGAGATGAGAGAAGCAGCAGATTCTCAAACTCAAATGTTGACAGTGCAGTGCATTGAAGACATTTTTATTGAAAAGTACCCTTCTTCAATGATTTTTTCTCACCTAACAACTGAAGATGATTTGGAAAAATTTCTTGTAGAAGAAATGGATTTGGTCTTGCCTCGAGAAAAAAAATTATCCACAAACTTTGTTTGGAGGAAAAAAAGAGGACCAAGAGGGGAGACAACAATGAAAATATGTAAAGCTGATAATAATGCATATGTAGTTCCTTTTTTGGAGAATTTAAAAAATGTATTGATGAATGATGAGATCAGAGCTAATGTAGATAATCCTTTACAATACATTAATGGCACTTATCGAACTGTTTTGGATGGTAGTTACTATCGAGAAAATGAGTTTTTTAGCCAGAATCCAAATTCTTTGGCTATAATATTATATTATGACGATTTAGAAATAGCTAACGTATCGGGTAGTAGTGCCAAATTTAAAAAACTGTCTATGTTTTATTGGGTACTTGCTAATATCAGACCAGAACTTAGATCATTAAAGAATGCCATTCAATTACTGGCTATTGTAAAAACAAAACATATAAAGAATCCAGATAATCTACGAAAAATTTTACAATTTTTTGTTGATGACATAGTTAAATTACAGATGGTAGGGATTGATATCGTCATAAATAATACTGTAAAAAATTATAAAGGGTCTCTCTTATTTTTTGCCGGAGATACACCTGCATCAGCATTGATAGGTGGATTTAAAGAGTCTGTTTCAGCAACACGTCCTTGTCGCTCTTGCATGGTTGCACACGAAGACCTTAAAAGATTTTTCACTAAAGAAGATTTTATTTTAAGAAACCTAGATAATCATGAGGATCATTTAAATGCAATAAACGAACCCAATTCAAGTAAAGGGGCAAGTGATTTTTGGAAGAAAACTTATGGAATTAATCGAAGAAGTTCATTAATGAATATACCTCATTTTGACATAACAGCTGGTTTACCCCAAGATTGTATGCACGTATTAATTGAAGGTGTTACAGAAATCACATGTCGATTATTCTTATGTCATATCATCATGAACGAAAAACTTTGTTTACTCAATAATATTAATAATAATATATCAACTTTTAATTATGGACATTTAGGATCGAGTCAACCAGCTATCATTCATAAAGATGAATTGGCCATAGACAAGTCTTTACGCCAAAGTGCAGCACAAATGTTTGCATTAGCACACACGCTGCCATTTTTAATCGATGAATGGGTATACTTTTGTGAAAGAGAAGGTCTTAGAAAACGACTTGAACATTATATTTTACTACTTCAAATCATGAATTTGTGTCTTTCCTACGAAATCAGTGCTGACTCTGTAAATTTATTGAGTCAAAGCATTGAATTATTTTTGTCGCAATTAATTTTATTATATCCTGATCATTTTGTTCCAAAATTTCATTTTCTAATTCATGTTCCACGTTATATAAAATTATTTGGACCTGCACGACAACAATGGTGCTTCAGATTTGAGTCAGCTCACGCATATTTCAAGTCTCTGGTTCCAGTTGTTCGGAATTTCAAAAATATGCCCTATACACTATCTTATCGTCATCAAGTACGTCTTTGCTCTCATCTTAATTCTTACCCGAAGTATTCATCAAAGATCTTTTTATACAAAGGAGATGAAATTACTCCAGGTCCTACAGTTAGATTACAAAATTTATCTTATGCCAATTTACTTTATGAGTATGTTGGTGAATTAGAAAGAAATGTATGTCAAGTGATGCGATCCCCTAAAATTATTATACATGATACCGTATATCAAAATCAATCTATTATTTTATTAGAGTGTGATGAAAATTTTTTGCCAGTTTTCGGTGAGATTTGTGACGTATGTATTCTGAATGATAATATTTTTCTTATTGCAATATTGTTAGAAACAGTTTGTTATAAGCCGACATTGAATGCTTACAACATTATAAAAACAATAAATAATGAAAGAATTGCGATAAAACTGAATAATTTAATATTTTCACATCCGATTTCCAGCTTCAATGTTCGGAATGAAAAGTATGTTTTATTAATTAACCACAAAAGATGTGAATTACATACACATATTTGAATTGTTGTAA